>NC_083448.1:21957067-22036391 GCF_020745735.1 Hemiscyllium ocellatum
ATTGGTAGATGTAGGATCATTGAGTCAGAGACAGATTCTTGATGAACATAGATGTAGTGATTGGAACAAGGTTGGCCAGGTTGGTCACGTTGAGTGTGAGTTGCCTGATGAGAGTTTTTAATCTGGTCCAGTTAGGGAGCCCTAGCAAACAGGAGTGTCAGAGGTTCTGTTCACTCTTGAGAGCAGGCTCTGAGGAGCTGGGTCAGTGATGTGTACTATGCATGTGGAAAGAAAGGGTGACTTAGATCATAAGTTCATAAGACATAGGAGCAGAGATTGGGCCATTCAGCCCATTAGGTTTGCTCTGCCATTCAACCATGGCTGATAAGTTTCTCAATCCCGTTCTCCTAATTTCCCCCATAACCTTGATCCCCTTCACAGTCAAGAACCTGTCTATCCCAGTCTTAAATATTTTCAATGATTTGGCCTCCACAGCCAAATGTGGCAGTGAATTCCATAGATTCCCCACTCCATGGCTCAAGTAGTTTCTCCTTATCTCCGTCCTAAAAAATCTTCCCTTTACTCTAAGGTTATGCCCTTGGGTCCTTGTCTCTCCTACCAATGGAAACAGCTTCCCAACATCCACTCTGTCTAAGCCATTCACTATTCTGTAAGTTTCAATTAGATCCCCCCTCATCCTTCTGAACTCCATCAAGTATTGACCCACAGTCCTCAAACATTCCTCATAGGTTAAGTTTTTCATTCCTGTGACCATTGGTGATGGGATACCAGCTTCTATGGAGTTATTTCAATGGGAATCAAAAGTTATTAGAAGTAGGTTGGGTGTGAAGTTGACCCCACAATCATAGACTCATAGAGATGTACAGCACGGAAACAGCCCATTCTGTCTAACTCGTCTATGCTGACCAGATATCCTAAATTAATCTAGTCCCATTTGCCTGCACTTGGCCCATATCCCTCTAAACCCTTCCTATTAATATACCCATCCAGATGCCTATTAACTGTTCGAATTGTACCAGCCTCCACCACTTCCTCTGGCAGCTTATTCTATACACGCTTCCAGGCTCTACGTGACAAAGTTGCCCCTTAGGTCCCTTTTAAATTTTTCTCCCTTTCCCCAAAACCTATACCATCCAGTTCTGGATTCCCCCACCCAGAGACTTTGTCTATTTATCCTATCCATGCCTCTCATGATTATATAAACTTCTATAAGGTCATGCCTCAGCCTCTGACGTTCCAGAGGAAACAGCCCCAGCGTATTCAGCCTCTCCCTGTAGCTCATGTCCTCCAACCCTGGCAACATCCTTGTAAACCTTTTCGGAACTCTTTCAAGTTTCACAACATCTTTCCGATAGGAAGGAGTCCAGAATTGCACACAATATTCCAAAAGTGGCCTAACCTCTTGTATAACTGTTACATGTCATCCCAACTCCTATACTCAATGCTCTGTCCAATAAAGGAAAGCATACCAATTGCCTTCTTCACTACCCTATCTACTCACGACTCCACTCTCAAGGAACTATGAACCTGCACTTTAAGGTCTCTTTGTTAAGCAACACTCCCTGGGACCTTACCATTAAGTGTATAAGTCCTGCTCTGATTTGCCTTTCCAAAATGCAGCACTACGTATTTATTTAAATTAAACTCCATCTACCACTCCTCAACCCATTGGACGATCTGATCAATATTACTTTGTACTCTGAGGTAACCTTCTTTGCTGTCCACTACACCTCCAATTCTGGTGTCATCTGCAAACTTATCAACTATACCTCCTATGTTCACATCCAAATCATTTATACAGATATGAAAAACAGTGGACCCAGAATCAATCCTTGTGGCACTCCATTGCTCAAAGGCCAACAGTCTGAAAAGCAACCCTCCACCACCACCCTCTGTCTTCTAACTTTAAGCCAGTTTGATATCCAAAAGGCTAGTTCTCCCAGTATTCTATGAGATCTAACCTTGCTAACCAGTCTCCCATGGGGAACTTTGTCACATGCCTTACTGAATATAGATCACGTCTACCGCTCTGCTCTCTTTAATCCTCTTTGTTACTTCTTCAAAAAACTCAATCAAGTTTGTGAGACATGATTTTGACAATCTCTACTCAGTCCTTCCCTTTCCAGAAATATGTAAATCCTGTCCCTCAGGATTCCCTCCAACAACTTGCCCACCACCGATGTCAGGCTCACCGATCTATAGTTCCCTGGCTTTTCCTTACCACCTTTCTTAAATAGTGGCACCACGTTAGCCACCCTCCAGTCTTCTAGCACCTCACCTGTGACTATCGATGATTGAAATATCTCAGCACAGGGCCCAGCAATACACTTCCCTTGCTTCCTACGAGATCAATTATGAATGGAGAAGTAGGGCCTGGGGGGCTGAATGGTCTACTTATGCTTGTAATTCATATGTTTGGATGTTCACTGTGGGAACTAAAGCTGAAGGGATGCAGAGGTAGAAAGGGTGGGAATACCAGGTTGCTGTAAGGAGGGTTGATATGGACTGAAGGATCCGAAAGGCTGCCTTCTACTCTTTTTAATGATTCGATGACCCCTCCTTACAACTAATTTCTTTGACCAAGTTTTGCTCTTCTGTCCTTATAATGGCTCAGTCTCCGATTTTGTTCAGAGATGCTCAAGTGAAGCAATTTTAGCTATCTTGCTACATTATAGGTGCTATATAAACTCAAGTTGTTGAGTTTCCTGTTTGCAGATTGTTGGCCTCTTGCCAAGACAGCAGAGATGAATGAGCAACACAAGGCAACAAATAAGAAGGGGCAAAGAGGCTGCCTCTGTTGGTACTGTCTGTTCATTTGGAAGGAGAAGAGGTTGGCCTCATGGTGACTCTTTATCCGACGGAATGTCCTTGCCAGCTGGTCATACATATTCAGATTGGAAGGTCACATAACTCTGACTTGAGCAGGCAACTCATCTGACTGGTAATGAGAAGCTTACTGCTGTGGTTACACCAAAGGAAATCATTCCTTTTCATCTCAACAGCACAAAAATCCAGATGCGCAAAGCTTGTTCAAATAGGTGCGTGGCTGACATATTATTTGCTTGGTCCGTTGTTTCAGATTGAGAGATAATTTGCCCAAAACAAGAAACACTGGTGGAAACACTGATATAACCCAAAGAAGATATTCACATTCTTAAATCGTTCTTTCGGTTTTCACTGAGAAAAATTCTGCAATCTCCAATGCCCCCATCAATGTTGGTGTTGCTGGATATGCAACTCTCACAAAGTTTCCCGTCAACACCTAAAGCTGAGGCTTCTCATCAAAATGATTTTCTGCCGACTGCAACTCTGCGATGAAAATGCTTCACTCTGGAATGGAGACATACAGGTCAGAATTACCAATGATGCAGCTTCAAAATTCCTCGTTTGTTTAATTAGCAGCATCTCAATACCCCAGCTACCATCCTGGCATTTGGACACAAGCCTTTTGATTATTCCACTTCTGTATCCCCAACCCTCACTGTGAAACTCTGATATATTTCACATCCCTCACTGTAACACTCCGATATCACTCAAACCCCTCACTATAACTTTCTGAAATCCCAAACACCTCTCACTTTAACACTGATGAAACGCAAACCCCTCGCTGTAATACTATGATGATTCTACACCCCTCATGTAACATTCTGGTGTACTCCACGTCCTTTGATTTCTCTGCACAGATGCTGCCAGACCTGCCGAGCTTTTCCAGCAACATCTGTTTTTGTTTCTTATTTGGGAATCTTCCAGTGTATAAGGAGTCTTTTGGCCTCTCACCTTTGCTAATTCTTTGAAAGAGCTGTCATAAATCATTGGACACTTTTTGTCTGTGATGTGTCACTGCTTCACTCTCAAATGCCTGTTTAATTATCTACCTAAGATTCTGGAAGGAGCTGAAAATGTGTTGCTGGAAAAGCGCAGCAGGTCAGGCAGCATCCAAGGAGCAGGAGAGTCGACGTTTCGGGCATGAGCTCTTCTTCAGAATTCCTGAAGAAGGACTCATGCCCGAAATGTCGATTCTCCTGCTCCTTGGATGCTGCCTGACCTGCTGCGCTTTTCCAGGAACACATTTTCAGCTCTGATCTCCAGCATCTGCTGTCCTCACTTTCTCCTAGAAGATTCTGGAAGGACTCAACTTCCACAACCTCTCCAGTGCAAAACTTTCCAAATGCTGACAATGCCTTTCTCATCTACCCTCTGGAATCCTTGTCCATAACTTTAAATTACTGACTCGTGGCTTTTGATTCCTTCACCAGAGGGAAGATTTTTTACCTATCACTCCAGCAAAATGTCACACCATCGTAATACTTCTGTTGGGTCATTTCTGAACCTTCTCTGTTTCAAAAAGAATTCTCTAAACATTTCCACCCTCTCCTCAAAGTTGAAGACCTTTATTCCTGAGAACATCCTTCTATTTATCATTCCCAAGTTAGACCTTCACTTTTTTTCTTGAAGTTTGAATTGGATGCTGCTGCTGAAGTCAAACCACTGTTTTACAAAATTCTAGTTACATTTGTAAACCCAAGCAACATCCAACCTTTTCGAATCATCCGATAAATTATTGTGCTACCTTGAAAGATTTGTGTACAAAAATGTTGAGTGTCTCTATTGTTTAGATCTTTTAAAACTGTCCCATAACCAGAGTCATCACAGCACAGAAGGAGGCCATTCAACCCACTGAGTCCATGCTGGCTCCCTGCAGAACATTCCAATCCATTAGAACATACGAACATAAGAAATAGGAGCAGGAGTGGATTATCTGGCCCTTCGAGCCTGTTCTGCCATTCAATAAGATCATGGCTGATCTTTCCATGGCCTCAGCTCCATTTACCCATCTTCTCACTATAACCCTTAAAAACATACAATGAGGAAGTCTCTGGCATGAAATTACAAAGATTCACACCCTTTGGGTAAGGAAGTTCAATTTGGTCCTAACCCCGAAGTTTGAGGCTATGCCCTCTTGTCGTAGTTTCACCTGACAGTGGAAACATCCTCTCTATTTCTATCTTACCTATTCCCTTCATAATTTTATATGTTTTTATAAGATTGTCCCTTCTTCTAAATTCCAATATATATAATCCTAGTCTACTCTTAATGTCCTCTCATAAGCCAACCCCTCAATTCTGGAATCAACCAAGTGAACTTCCTCTGCACCCCCTTCTAGTGATAGTACATCCTTTCTCAAGTAAGGAAACCAAAACGGCACACAGTACTCCAGGTGTGGCCTCATGACCAGCACCGTATCCAAATGCAACATCACCTCCCTTCTTTTAAACTCAATCCCTTTAACAAGAAGGACAAAATTCCATTTGTCTTCTTCATTACCTGTTGCAGACCAACCTTCTGTGATTCATGCACAAGGATACCTAGGTCCCTCTGTTTAGCAGCATGCTGCAATTTTTTACCATTCAAGTAATAGTCCTTTTTATTGTTATTCCTGCCGAAATGGATGACTTCACATTTATTAACGCCATACTCCATCTGCCAATCCTTTACCCAACAACTTAAACTATCTATATCCCTCTGCAAAGTTTTCACAGTCCTCTGCAGACCTTGACGCACTACACGTGGTCCCCAACTCCAAATCATTGAGGTAAATTATGAACAATTGCAGTCCCAATACTAATCCCTGAGGCACACCACTAGCCTCTGATCGCCAACCAGAAAAGCACTCACTTATTCCCATTCTTTGCTTCACATTAGTTAACCAATCCTCTACCCATGCTAATACATTGACCATAATGCCATGCATCTTTATTTTCTACAGCAGCCTTTTGTGTGGCACCTTGTTGAATGCTTTTTGGAGAATCTAGATACATCACATCTACTGGGTCCTTGTTGACCCTGGTGCTCCTAATGTCTTCATAGAATTGCAGTAGTTTAGTTAAGCATGACCTGCCTTTCATGAACCTATGCTGTGTCTGCCCAAGAGGAGAATTTCTATCCAGGTGTTTTGCTATTTCTTCCTTGATAATAGATTCAAGCATATCCCCCCGAAAGAAATTAAGCTAACGGATCAATAATTCCCCATCTTTTGTCTTCTTGCTTTTTTAAACAGTGGTGTCACATTTGCTGTTTTCCAATCTGCTGGAGCTGCCCACAAGTACATTTCCAATTTCATTGTTCCACTCCACCTTATTGCACTGCTCATTTATTTTCTTCAAGTGCCTGTCTGATTTGCTTTTAGAGGCATCCATTGTCTTCGATTCCAACTTCCATACCAACAATGAGTTTCCAGTTGTTTCATAAAGATTTCTTCCTTATATCCTCCCTGTATCATTTGCCAAAACCTGGAAGCTGTGATCTCAGGCATTGCCCCATCAGCAATTTTTGAAGGTTCTGACAAACTACATAACATTAATAAACATTGCAAAGTGGGTGAGGACATGTTAAATTCATATAAATATTGATACATTTTTAACAGGATGTTAGTGTCCCTGGCTGGGCCAACATTAATCACCCATTCCCAGTTTCCTTTGAGAGGTAATGGTAAGCTGCCTTCTTGAACCATAGCTGTCTGTGCGCTGTCGATCATCAGTAAAAGTTAAAGTTGCTGTCATCCTGCCAGACTATCAGGCTACTGTTATGAGAGAGAGATGCCTGTTTGGGTTTAATTCGAGGGTCACCACACTTCCGACAAGGGAAAGAGGTTGTGAAAGAGAGTCCTTCATGGTAGCCTCAGCCAGTAATGGCACTGACCCAATTCTGTTGATGTGCACCCAATTCCAGCTCCTTGAGAACCGTGATAGGGGACTGGAGCTGAAGCTGAATGAACTTCGGATCAATCAGGAGGCGGAGGGGGTTAGTGAGATGAGTTACTGGGAGGTCGTTTCTCCACAGCCCCATGGAGAAGATGGATGGATTACCATCAGAAGTAGGAAAGGGAACCTGCAGACAGTGCAGGAATCTCCTGTGGTGATTCCCCTCAACAATAAGTATACCGTTTTGGATACTGTTGGGGGTGGGGACATAAGCAATGGGGCACAGGTCTCTGGCACAGAGTCTTCTGTCCCTGTTGCTCAGAGGGGAAGGGAGAAGAGGAGCAGAGTTTTACTCACTGTGGACTCCATAGTTAGGGGGACAGATACGAGGTTTTGTGGGAATGAGAGAGACTCACGGTTGGTGCGTTGCCTCCCAGGTGCCAGAGTTTGTGATGTCTCTGATTGGGTTTTCAGGATCCGAGAAGGGGAGAGGGAGCAGCCCCAAGTCGTGGTCCACATAGGCACCAATGACATAGGGAGGAAGAAAGGTGAGGATCTAAGGCAGAAATTCAGGGAGCTAGGCTGGAAGCTTAGAGCTTGTTATCTCTGGTTTGTTGCCCATGCCAAGTGCTAATGAAGCGAGGAGCAGGGAGAGTGCAGAGTTGGACACATGGCTGCAGGGATGGTGCAGAAGGGAAGGTTTTGAATTCTTGGAAATTGGAGCTCTCTCTGGGGAAGGTTGGACCTCGACAAACAGGATGGTGTTCACCTCAACCACAGGGGTATCAATATCCTGGGGGGGAAATTTGCTAATGCTCTTTGGGAGGGTTTAGACTAATGCAACAGAGGGATGGGAACCTGAATTATAGTTGCAGTGTACAGGGGGTTGAGGATAGTGAGGTCAGGGATAACTTTACAAGGTTGCAAGAGGGCACTGGCAATCAGGATGTTGGTTTGAAACTTCCAGGAGCATCCAGAATAAGGTGGGTGAACTTGCAGCATAGGTTGGTACCTGGAATTTCAATGTTGTGGCCTTTTCATGGGTATGGGGAGAGGAGGGACAGGAACGGTTGTTTTTAGATGTTTAGATGTTTCAGCAAGAACAGAGAAGATGGTAAAAGAGGGGGAAGGGTGGCATTGTTGATCAAGGGTAGTATTACAGCAGCTGAGAGAACGTTTGAGAACTCATCCACTGAGATAGTTTGGTCTGAGGTTAGAAACAGGAAAGGAGACGTCTCCCTGTTGGGAGTTTTCTATAGGCCTCCAAATTGTTCCAGGGATGTAGAGGAAAGGATAGCAAAGATGATTCTTGAAAGGATTGAGAGTAACAGGGTAGTTGTTATGGGGACTTTAACTTCCCAATATTGATTGGGAATACTATAGTTCAAAGAGTTTAGATGGGTCAGCATTTGTTCAATGTAGACAGGCCAACAAGGGGCGATGCCTTATTGGATTTGGTACTGAGTAATGAACGTGGCCAGGTATTAGATTTGGAGGTAGGTGAACATTTTAGTGAGAGTGACCATAATTTGGTTATGTTTCCAACAGCAATGGGCAGGGATAGGTATATACCGCAGGGAAAGAGGTATAACTGGGGGAAAGGCAATTATAATGTGATTAGGCAAAATTTCGGATGCACAGAACAGGGAAGGAAACTGCAGGGGATGGACACACTTGAAATGTGGAGCTTATTCAAGGAACAGCTACTGTGGGTCCTTGATATGTATATAGCTATCAGGCAGGGAGGGAGTTGTCGAGAGAAGGAACCATGGTTTACTAAAGAAGTTTAAGCTCTTGTCAAGAGGAAGAGGAAGGCTTATGTGAGGATGAAGCATGAAAGCTCAGTTAGGGGGCTTGAGAGTTATAGGTTAGCCAGAAAAGATCTAAAGAGAGGGCTAAGAAGAGCCAGGAGGGGATGTGAGAAGTTATTGGTGGATAGGATCAAGGAAAACCCTAAGGTCTTCTACAGGTATGTCAGGAATAAAAGAATGACCAGGGTAAGACTTTGGCCAATCAGAGATAGTGGAAAGTTGTGTGTGGAATCTGAAGACGTAGGAGGAAACATAGAAACATAGAAAAATATAGTGCAGTACAGGCCCTTTGGCCCTCGATGTTGCACCGATCCAAGCCCACCTAACCTACACTAGCCCACTATCCTCCATATGCCTATCCAATGCCTGTTTAAATGCCCATAAAGAGGGAGAGTCCACCACTGCTACTGGCAGGGCATTCCATGAACTCACGACTCGCTGAGTAAAGAATCTACCCCTAACATCTGTCCTATACCTACCACCCCTTAATTTAAAGCTCTGCCCCCTCGTAATAGCTGACTCCATACGTGGAAAAAGGTTCTCATGGTCAACCCTATCTAAACCCCTAATCATCTTGTACACCCCTAAACCTTCTTTTCTCCAATGAAAACAGCCCAAAGTGCCTCAGCCTTTCCTCATACGATCTTCCTACCATACCAGGCAACATCCTGGTAAACCTCCTCTGCACCCGTTCTAGTGCCTCCACATCCTTCCTATAGTATGGCAACCAAAACTGCACACAATACTGCAGATGCAGCCGCACCAGAGTCTTATACAACTGCAACATGACTTCAGGACTCCGGAACTCAATTCCTCTACCAATAAAAGCCAGTACGCCATATGCCTTCTTCACAGCACTATTTACCTGGGTGGCAACTTTCAGAGATCTGTGTACATGGACACCAAGATCCCTCTGCTCATCCACATTACCAAGTATCCGACCATTAGCCCAGTATCCCATCTTCTTGTTACTCTTACCAAAGTGAATCACTTCACACTTAGCTACATTGAACTCCATTTGCCACCTCTCTGCCCAGCTCTGCAGCTTATCTATATCCCACTGCCACATCCTTCCTCACTGTCAACAACTCCACTGACTTTCGTATCATCCGCAAACTTGCTCACCCAACTTTCTAGCCCCTCCTCCAGGTCATTTATAAAAATGACAAACAGCAATGGTCCCAAAACAGATCCGTGCGGAACACTGTTAGTAACTGCAATCCAAGATGAACCTTTACCATCAACTAATACCCTCTGTCTTCTTCCAGCCAGCCAATTCCTAATCCAAACCTCCAACTCACCCTCAATGCCATACCTCCGTATTTTTTGCAGTAGCCTACCATGGGGAACCTTATCAAATGCCTTACTACAATCCATATACACCACAACTACCGCTTTACCCTCGTCCACCTCCTTAGTCACCTTCTCAAAGAATTCAATAAGATTTGTGAGGCACGACCTGCCCTTCACAAAACCATGCTGACTATCCTTGATCACATTATTCCTATCCAGATGTTCATAAATCCTATCCCTTACAATTCTCTCTAAGACTTTGCCCACAACAGAAGTGAGACTCACCGGCCTATAGTTACTAGAGTTATCCCTACTCCCCTTCTTGAACAAGGGAACCACATTTGCTATCCTCCAGTCTTCTGGCACTATTCCTGTAGACAACGAGGACATAAAAATCAAGGCCAATGGCTCTGCAATCACCTCCTTTGCTTCCCAGAGAATGCTAGGATAAATGCCATCAGGCCCAGGGGACTTATCTATTTTCACCCTTTCCAGAATTTCCAACACCTTAATGAATATTCTTCATCAGTATTCACATTGGAAAATGGCAGTGTTAGTCAGAATACAGAGATATAGGCTAAAGATTAGATGGGATTGAGGTTGACAAAGAGGAGGTTTTAGCAATTTTGGAAGATCTTAAAATAGATAACACCTTGGGGCCAGATGGGATTTATCCTTGGATTCTCTGGGAAGTCAGGGAGGAGATTGCAGAGACTTTGACGTTGATCTTTATGTCATCATTGTCGACGGGAGTAGTGCCAGAAGACTGGAGGATAGCACATGTTGTTCCCTTGTTTAAAAAGGGGAGTCAAGACAATCCTGGTATTTGCAGGTCTCTGAGCCTTACTTCAGTTGTGGATAAGATGTTGGAAAAGGTTATAAGAAATAGGACTTATAGTTATCTCAATAGGAATAAGTTGATTAGGGTTAGTCAATATGATTTTGTGAAGGGTAGGTCATGCTTCACAAACCTTATTGATTTCTTCAAGAGGGTGACAAAACAGGTGGATAAAGATAAAGCAGTCGATGTGTTATACATGGACTTCAGGAAGGCATTTGACAAGGTTCCAAATGGTAGGCTATTGCACAAAGTACGGAGTTTTGGGATTGAAGGTGATTTAGTGGTTTGGATCAGAAATTGGCTGGCTGAAAGAAGACAGAGGGTGGTGGTTGTTGGGAAATATTCATCCTGGAGCTCAGTTACTAGTGGTGTGCTGCAAGGATCTGTTTTGGGGCCACTGCTGTTTGCCATTTTTATAAATGATCTAGATGTGGGCGTAGAAGGATTGGTTCATGGATGACACTAAGGTAGGCAGACTTTTGAATAGTGCTGAAGGATGTTGCAGGTTACAGAGAGACATAGATAAGATGCAGAGTTGAGCTGAGAAATGGCAAATGGAGTTTAATGTGGAAAGGTGTAAGGTAGTTCACTTCGGAAGAAGTAAGAAGGAATCTGGAGTACTGGCTAATTGTAAAATTTTTGGCAGTGTAGATGAACAGAGAGTTCTTGGTGCTTTGGTGCATAAATCCCTGAAAGTTGCCAGCCAGGTTGATGGGGTTGTTAAGAAGGCATATGGTGTGTTGGCATTTATTGGTTGGAGGATTGAGATTTGGAGTCACGAGGTCATGCTTCAGCTATACAAGACATAGTAAGGCAACACCTGGAGTATTGCATGCAGTTCTGGTGACTGCATGACAAGAAGGATGTGAAAGCTTTGGAAAGGGTTCAGAGGAGATTTACATGAACGTTGCCTGGCATGTTCCATATGAGGAAAGGCTGAGGGAACTAAGGCTGTTTTTGTTGGAGAGAAGGTTGAGAGGTGACTTAATTGAGACACAAAAGATAATCAGAAGGTTAGATAGGGTGGACAGTTGAGACCCTTTTTCCTTGAATGGTGAAGGCTAATATGAGGTAACATAGCTTTAAATTGAGGGGGTGACAGATTTTGGACAAATATCAGAGGTAGTTTCTTCACTCAGAGAATAATAGGGGCATGGAATGGCCTGGCTACAATAGTCGTAGATTCGCAGACGTTGAGGGTATTTAAATGGGCATTGGACATGCATATGGATAATAATGGAACAGTGTAGGTTAGATGGGCATCAGATTATGTCACAGGCTGGTGCAACATGTAGTGCCAAAGGGCCTGTACTGCACTATAACGTTCTACATTCTATGTGACAACATTGCAAACTAGCCATCCAACTAACTGAGTTGGGAGTGTGGTGCTGGAAAAGCACAGCAGGTCAGGCAGCGTCTGAGGAGTAGGAGAATTGATGTTTTGGGCACAAGCCCCGGGTGCTGCCTGACTGACTGTGCTTTTCCAGCACCACATTCTCCACCCTGGATGTTTTATGCACACATTTTAGATGGAATTCTGACTGTGTATGCATGGATGTGTGTGTTAGTGTGAGCACAGCTCTGAGGAAACTCATAGTCCAAATGTCGGCAAGATATGGCTCTGTTTCTGCAGTTAAATAGCTCAGTGAATACAATAAAAGGGCAATTGTCTACAGGCTGTTCCTGTGAGAGATGAGGTTACAAAGGGAAATAATGGGGTGAGTTTGGGCGGTGGAGAAACATGCCACTTCTTGTCACTTCACTGATTGGATTCTGAATCAGAAGGTCCATGGGCACTCTGATCAGCTGGGCTTCATCTCAGGCCTCTTAAATAGTCAAATAATCACCACAAGGTCTCAATATACCACATCACTGATCACCTGTTTCCTGGACAGCAAGTAAAATGGTTTGTTTCCCAAATGGAAAGTCATGACCATCTTCACTAAACTAAAGGGAAAAGGGTTAGGTTACTGTGTGAGTCCAGAGAAAAGTGACTGCATTTTACATTACATTAGATTCCCTGCAGTGTGGAAACAGGCCCTTGGGCTCAACGAGTCCACACCGACCCTGCAAAGAGCAACCCACCCAGACCCATTCTCCAACATTCATCCCTGACAAATGCGCCAAACACTACTGGCAATTTATCCTGGCCAATTCACCTGACCTGCACATCTTTGGACTGTGGGAGGAAACCGGAGCACCCGGAGGAAACTCACGCAGACACGGGGAGAACGTGCAAACTTCACACAGTCAGTCGCCTGAGGCGGGAATTAAACCCGGGTCCCTGGCACTGTGAGGCAGCAGTGCTAACTGCTGAGCCACCGTGGAAGAAGACAGCAACTGGACAGAGTTCCTAATATTGTTTTTCTCTCCAAAGGGAAGGTGAGGAATAATCCTGGATGCTGGGAACCTAAACCTGGAGATTGCTCGGAAAAGAGGAATCGCTCTGTCTCCAATGAGGCCAGCCTGGAGAGGGGTGCAATGGCAAGTCTGGCTCCACGTTAACGAAGGGCTTACAAAGTGGTTAAAGTTTTCATTATTTTGCGCTTGCAGCAATTTTGTCTGTTGCGTGTCTAAAGCAAATAATAACTTGCAAATATGATGTGGAGGTGCCGGTGTTGGACTGGGATGGACAAAATTAAAAATCACACTAACCAAGTTTATTAGGAAGTATAGCACTGGCTTTCAGAGCGGTGCTCCTTCGTCAGGTAACGAGTGGGGCAGGATCATAAGACACGGAACTTATAGCAGAAGATCACAGTGTCATGCAATTAAAACGATATATTAGACAAACCTAGATTGCTGTTTTGTTACCTGACGAAGCTTCTGAAAGCTTCTACTTCCGAATAAACCTGTTGGACTATCGCCTGGTATTGTGTGATTTTTTAACTTGCCAATAAACAGAGCAATGCATCAGGGAAGGCATCGAGCGTTGAAGTGTCCCAGACCCTGCCCACCCACTCCAGTCAGAAGCTTGATACTAGTCCTTGCAGGTTTGTAAGCTCTGCTTCGTGCCTGTCCCTCCGTCTCGTCAGCTCCATCGCAAGAAGCATATGATGTTGTTCTGGTGTCAGAAGTTAGGAATGATTGACAAATTGTCAGTCCCCGCGGATCTCATTAAATCCATGCGTCTCCGAGGGGAGTCAGGCTTCACATCTCTCGCAGTTAGCCTCACATTTTCAGCGTATTATCTCAATGACAAGAGATTGTCGGGTCTCGTGTGCTGATAGATTGGATTCAGCACTTTGCCTAGTAATAATCTCTTGTTAACCTTGCCAGATGCTTTCCCCCTTGACGGCTGATCTCCCCAGATTGTGCTGAGATGAGAGCTGAAATGACCAGAGCAGAGCTGACCGAGACACGAACTGGATTATTCAGCAGCTGCATTGCTTTGGCTGCAGCATATTGCGATAATCCCACGCATCGCACGTACCTTTTTCTCCATTCCTCAGCTCATTACCGCTACCTTTCTCAACTGAATGTCATATTCACTGCTTCAATGTACACTCTCCACCTCCGACCACGAAAGAAGAAAGTGCTTTCACAGCCTTTTACAATCGCAGGACCTGCTCTTCTTACAGTCGAGTCCGAGATATAATTTGCATCACTTCAGAAGACAGCTCCTTCATTTAACGTTTCACAAAAGATAGCACTTATGACAGTACTGCATTCTCTCAATACTGAACCTCCGACAGTGCAACACACCCTCTGGCAGCGTGGCATTCCCCGAGTACTGACCCTCTGCACCAGCACTTCCTTAGTACAGACCCTCCAACAGTTTGGTGCTCCCTCAGTACTGACCCTCCACAAGTGCAGAACTAACTCAGTATTGACCCTCTGACAGTACTGCTTCGTTGTTGGAGATGCTGATCCACAGATGAGCCGTGAATCCTTGGGTGTGTATTCCTTCTCAGTTAGATGTAAAAGATCCCTCAGCCATTACTTAAACCAAAGTTGTCCCAGCAATATTTCACCAACTAGGAGAAAATGAGGATTGCAGATGACGGAGAATCAGAATCAGAAAGTGTGATGTTGGAAAAGCATAGCAGGTCACGCAGCATCCGAGGAGGAGAGTCAATATTTTGGGCATAAGCCCTTCATTAGGAATGACATCCTGCTCCTTGGATGCTGCCTGACCTTTGCTGTGATTTCCCAGCACCACACTTTTTGACTGCCAATATTTTACCTCGAACTGACTTCAGTGAATGAGAGAGAATGTAGAAGACCTTCTTCAGCTGAAAAACAACACCTCTGACTGACATCATGTCCTCAGCACCCCACTGGCAGATCAGTCTTCCTTTTCTATGTGTTTTGAGTGCTGTAGTAAGCTTGAAATTAGGACAGAGTCTCGATTAGAGTGGTGCTCGAAAAGCGCAGCAGATCAGGCAGCATCCAAGGATCAGGAGAATCGATGTTTCGGGCATGAGCCCTTCTTCAGGAATGAGGAGAGTGTGCCAAGCAGGCTAAGATAAAAGGTAGGGAGGAGGGACTTGGGGGAAGGGCGTTGGAAATACGATAGGTTCCAATGCCCCTCCCCCAAGTCCCTCCTCCCTACCTTTCATCTTAGCCTGCTTGGCACACTCTCCTCATTCCTGAAGAAGGGCTCATGCCCGAAACATCGATTCTCCTGATCCTTGGATGCTGCCTGATCTGCTGTGCTTTTCCAGCAACACATTTTCCACTCTAATCTGGACTCTGATCACCAGCATCTGCTGTAATCACTTTCACCTTGAAGTTAGGATAGCTTCATCCTGAAGTAGAAATGCTAAACCACTGGCAGCACCAGAAACACAACCTCACTGCACCCAGTTAAAATCACGCAACCACCTGATGAAGGAGCGTCTCTCTGAAAGCTAGTGTGCTTCCAATTAAACCTATTGGACTATAACCTGGTGTTGTATGATTTTTAACTTTGTACACTCCAGCCCAACACCGGCATCTCCAAATCACCACTGCATCCAGATTGTCTGCCTCCTTTGTGATTTTACATTATCATCTACATGTCAAAACTATCTCATCAGCTGTAAGTACTTGAGGATATTCTGTGGTTATGACAGACTATAGAAATGCAGATCTCTCTTCTTGCACTGGGTTTATGTTCTTGAGTGTTTTGGATCCTGAATTATCAGCTTATGGTACAATATCTCCAGGAATCAATTGCACTGGCAGGATGGTGAATTTTTTGTTAAAACCCTTGTTAAAGGATCTACTCACCTCATTGGTATTGATCGTCTGATCCTACCAAGCTCAACAAACTGGGTTGATGTTAGGGAAAATCAATGTGGAAAACAGAGCGGGCACCAGACAACTTCAGTTTGCTGCTTGCAGCAAAAGATCCCCATGGTTCATACAACTAAACTACATCTCAGGGCATAATTCATGGCCCTGAGCTATGTGCTTCCCTCACCCAGCTTTTACCAACTTCCTCACAACCATCAAGGTACCCGCTCTGACCCACTTGCATTGTGCTTCAGAAGTACAGACCTGTAATCCCTTTACAATCTCCCCCTTATCTGCACCTACACTCCGACAGGAAGGAAAGCAATAGGTAATGTGGGTGGAGGGAAAAACTAGGAAAGCAGGTCAAAGGGTCACCTGAGATGATTCCTTGTGCTGATCAGAAAACTGATTCTTAGATTTCCTTCTCCAGAGGTATTCACTGGTTTGCAGGAGACACAGAAGCTTGTTCAGATCGATAATTGAAAATCACAGCTTCCAGCAAATGTGAAAAGAAAACAGATTTTCTACAGGTTTAAAGTGGCTTTTACCACAGAGAACCGAGAGAGCTGCTGAGTTCAGGGTGTCTTCCAATCTTGTTTACAGCCCCAAGTTGCCCACCTACCCAAGGACCAAGCAGATAGTTGTTGACAGGCAGAGGGGCTGAAATGTTATTCAGGGCAAGCCTGTAGAATTCTGTGCCACAAAGCACTTGAGATCAAAATTTCGAATGTTTTCAAGAAGGAGTTGGACATAGTTCTCAGGGCGAAAGGTGTCAAAGGGAATAGGGAAAAAGTGGGAACAGGGTACTGAGTTGGATGATCAGCAATGATTATATTTAATGGTGGAGAAGACTCAAAGGGCCTAATAGCCTATTCTAGCTCATATTTTTGATATTTCTGTGCTTCTGAGACATTGATAACTGGTTACTGGTCCAAGAACCAATCATTGATACAGTTAATTCCTTTCCTGCATTTGTACCTGTTTGAGCATGTGTTAATTCCTGTCCTATTGGAAGCAGTTTCCATTTTCCTTCCTGTGTAGACTTTTGTTTGTGTAGATTCCTGTCCTTTTTGTGAGAAGTTGTTTGTTCTATTCCTCCCTGTTCTCTGAGTGTAGTCTTTTCAGCATCTGTTGATTATAGTCATAAATGTGGAGTTATTTGTCTCTGTTGATTCCTGTACTCTGAGTGTGGTTATTAGTTTCAGTTGGTTCTTTCCTTGGTTTGTAATAATTTCAGCATGTATTGATTGCTGTCTTGTGTATGTAGTTATTTCCATTGGTTCCTGTCCTATTCATGTACTTATTTGTCTGTGTTGATACCTGTCCCAAGTCTGGAGTTATTTCTCTGTATTGATTCATATCCTGTACTGTGTAGTTACCTGTGCTGATTTCAGTCCTGTTGTGTGTAGTTACTTGTGATGATTCCTGTCCTGTTGTGTGTAGTTACTTGTGTTGATGACTGTCCTGTTGTGTGTAGTTAATTGTTGATTCCTAACCTGTTGTGAGTAGTTATATGTGCTGATTCCTGTCCTGTTTTATGTAGTTATTTGTGTTGATGCCTGTCCTGTTGTGTAGTTATTTGTGTTGATTCCTAGTTTGTGAGAAGATTTGTAGCTCGGGTGCTTGTTGTTGTGGTTCTGTTCGCCGAGCTGGGAGTTTTTGTTGCAAACGTTTCGTCCCCTTTCGAGGTGACATCCTCAGTGCTTGGGAGCCTCCTGTGAAGCGCTTCTGTGCTGATTCCTCCGGCATTTATACTGGTTTGAATCTGCCGCTTCCGGTTGTCAGTTGCTGTCTGCTGCAGTGGTCGGTATATAGGGTCGAGGTCGATGTGTCTGTTGATAGAATTCGTGGATGAGTGCCATGCTTCTAGGAATTCCCTGGCTGTTCTCTGTTTGGCCTGCCCTATAATAGTGGTATTGTCCCAATCAAATTCGTGTTGTTTGTCATCTGAGTGTATGGCTACTAAGGATAGCTGGTCGTGTTGTTTCATGGCTAGTTGGTGTTCATGGATGCGGATTGTTAGCTGTCTTCCTGTTTGTCCTATGTAGTGTTTTGTGCAGTCCTTGCATGGGATTTTGTACACTACGTTGGTTTTGCTCCTGCTGGGTATCGGGTCCTTCGTCCTGATGAGTTGTTATCTGAGAGTGGCTGTTGGTTTGTGTGCTGTTGTGTGATGATTCCTGTCCTGTTGTGTGTAGTTATTTGTGTTGATTCCTGTCCTATTGTCTGTAGTTATCTGTGTTGATCCCTGTCCTATTGTCTGTAGTTATCTGTGTTGATCCCTATCCTGTTGCATCGAGTTACTTGTGATGATTCCTGTTCTCTTGTGTGTAGTTACTTGTGTTGATTCTCGTCCTGTTGTGTGTAGTTACTTGTGTTGATTCGTGTCCTGTTGTGTATAGTTATTTGTATTGTTTCATGTCGTGTTGTGTGTAATTCTGTGTGATGAATCCTGTCTTGTTGTGTGTCGTTACTTGTTTTGATTCTCATCTTATTGTGTGTAGTTATTTGTGTTGTTTCCTGTCCAGTTCTGTGTAATTCTGTGTGTTGGTTCCTGTCCTGTTGTGTGTAGTTATTTGTGCTGATCCCTGTCCTGTTGTGTGTAGTTATTTGTGCTGATCCCTGTCCTGTTGTGTGTAGTTATTTGTGCTGATCCCTGTCCTGTTGTGTCTTGTTATTTGTGTTGATTCCTGTCCTGTTGTATATAGTTATTTGTGATGGTTCTTATCCTGTTGGTGTAGTTATTTGTGTTGATTCCTGTCCTGTTGTGTATAGTTATTTGTATTGTTTCATGTCGTGTTGTGTGTAATTCTGTGTGATGAATCCTGTCTTGTTGTGTGTCGTTACTTGTTTTGATTCTCATCTTATTGTGTGTAGTTATTTGTGTTGTTTCCTGTCCAGTTCTGTGTAATTCTGTGTGTTGGTTCCAGTCCTGTTGTGTGTAGTTATTTGTGCTGATCCCTGTCCTGTTGTGTGTAGTTATTTGTGCTGATCCCTGTCCTGTTGTGTCTTGTTATTTGTGTTGATTCCTGTCCTGTTGTATATAGTTATTTGTGACGGTTCTTATCCTGTTGGTATAGTTATTTGTGTTGATTCCTGTCCTGTTGGTGTAGTTATTTGTGTTGATTCCTGTCCTGTTGTGTGTAGTTTCTTGTGTTGATTCCTGTACAGTTGTGTGTAGTTATTTGTGTTGATTCCTGTACAGTTGTGTGTAGTTATTTGTGATGGTTCCTGTCCTGTTGTGTGTAGTTATTTGTGTTGATTCCTGTACAGTTGTGTGTAGTTATTTGTGATGGTTCCTGTCCTGTTGTGTGTAATTCTGTGTGATGAATCCTGTCTTGTTGTGTGTAGTTACTTGTAATGATCCCCGTCTTGTGTGTAGTTAGTTGTTGATTCCTGTCCTGTATTGGTGTTCCGTGTGTCCATGGTCGTGCTTATTTTTGGGTCATCCCGAATACGTTCCTGCCCACGCCTGCTGTGATCTTGTTTGGTGCGTGCAGTGAGTTGGGACTCTGAGGGTTTTTCGCGGGAGTTTGAGGAATGAAATGCGTCCGGAGCTGTTACCTGAGGGACTGTCCGCCTCTCCCCTCAGCCCCGATCACATTCTCTGTCCAGATTGGGGCTTGAAACGCGAGTCTGAAGCAGTTGCAAAGAGTGATCCTGTGGGGATGGGAAGCAGTGTGGAACTGAGGATGGGGGGAATGCGTGGGATTGGGAAGGAAGGGGAGGATAGGGGGTGGATGGTGAAAGGGAAGGGTCATTCCTGGGATCGAGTCCATCTCAAGGCGATGGCCCCGCCCTCGAAGGGGCTGCTGATTGGAGAAAGCTTTGGAAGTTTGGTGTCCATCAAAATGTCAATCAGAGCGTGGTCAGAGAGAGAGAGGGAAGGAGAGAGGGAGCAGGAGACTGAGAGTGAGAGCCAGAGCCAGCGCCAGCGAGATGCCGCAGCTTCCAGCGGGCGATGATCTGGGGGCTAGTGATGAGATGATTTCCTTCAAGGACGAAGGCGAGCAGGAGGACAAGCGGCCGGGCAGTGTGTCCGCAGATAGGGACCTCGCCGATGTCAAGTCGTCTCTGGTCAACGAGAGCGAACAGACGGCGCCAGGCGGGGGCGGCGAGGGCAGCAGCAGCTCTCCGGAGACCGAGGTGAGGAGCCGGGGTAGCTCCCCTTCCCCTTCCCTGGGCTGCTGAGAGACGGGAGGTGGGTGTGGAGGGAGGAAAGGGGCCCCGGCCCGGGCACTTTCACAGCTCGCTCTTTCTTTCTTTCTGCCTCTGTGTTTTTTTTGTGCAGACTGAGCGCAGGCACACGCCGAGTTTTGGGGAGAAAGCTCGGGATTACCAGCAGCACGGAGGTGAGTGAGGGAGGGAGGGAGGGAGACAGGGCTTTCTGCACTCACAGCTTTGCAACATTCTTGGCAACTCGCAAAGTTTCACCAACTTTTTCCCCCCTCCCCTCCCCTCCCCTCCCCTCCCCTCTCTCTCTCTCTCTCTCTCTCGGCCATGTTCCCAAATTCCCAGGCAAAAGGCAAGATGGAGGGTTGTTCAAGGGAGCTGCTGCAGCTACCGCTGCTTATCCGTTCATCATGATCCCGGAGTTGTCTACTCCTTACCTCCCCAGCGGATCGCTCACCCCCGGGGCCCGCACGGTAAGACGATACAAACTTGTTTTTTCTCGCTGCTCGCGGCGCTCAATTTGTTTGCTGGGGGAGGGGACAGGAGCCTCTCCTTTTCCCATTGCTCTTCCCGTTTCCTTTCCCCTCGTCATTCCCTCTTCCACATGCCCCCCCCCATTGGCCTCTCAGTCTTTTGTTCTGGGCTGGGGGGTGGGCAGACACTTTTCCGGATTCTGTGTTTTTCTCCCTCTCTCTGTCGCCTCCCAACACTTTGCCAAGTTTGGCAGAACTTTAGCAAGTTCGAAAGGAGCTCCTCACGGGCAACTCTTCGCCGCCCAGTCTGTCTCTGTCTTTTTCCCCCTCCCCCAGCAGGGGCTGACTGCAGACACCGAGCTGGAGGAGCAGAGGAAACACCCAGGGCGAGAAGTCTTACAGTCTCTCTCTCTCTAATAGCCCCTCTCACGCTACACGTCTGTAGCAGCCAGTTCCTCTGGAAACCCACTCAGCGATTATCTGCTTGGAAAAGCCCCTCATCTCCTAACCTGTGCTGAGTCATAGAATCCGCTCGGATTTTGGTTCTCTTCATTGTGACCCAGAGATTGAGTCAACAGAGCAGCATCGATTTACAAGATGTGTTCATCCTATCTCTGGGAGGTTTACTTGGAGAAGAATTGATGGTTGTTTTTGTGGTGAAGTTTGTGCCCTGTTGTACATTCGGCTGGAATAAGCTGACAGGACACTAAGAGTCTTGAATTTGCTAGACGAACACCTTGAAAGACAAATGGTTCAAATAATTTGTCTCTTGAACAACTTCCGTTCCTGCTGCTCCTCATCCTCAATGTGTCTGAAAGGAGCTTCAGTAAAACATACCATTAGATCACTTCAGGATTTAGTTCTTTAACTGACACCATCCATGCTGCAGTAGATTTTAACATACGTCCTGAAGGAGGAGGAGAGGAAGGCAGAGGGATTGAGAGAGGGAATCACAGAGCTTGGGGTCAAGGCAGCTGAAGGCACTGCCCCCAATGGTGGAGAGGTTAAATTTGGTGTCTATGCAGGATGAGATTTGAGGGCAGCAGAAGTCTGCAGGGCTCAGGTTGTAAGTTTTCTTGTGTTCTCAGTTTGTTCTCAGACTGGTTTTGTTACCATGCTCGGTAACATCATCAGTGAGCTTCCAGTAAAGCACTGGTGTTCTGTCCTGCTTTCTATTTGTGTGTCTTGGTCTCTGAAGGTGGGTGATATTGCAATCTGTGGGGCTATACTGGAGAAAGCTACAGAGATAGGAGTTACTGTGTCTGGTAACTCTCAGCTCTCTCTGTCCCTCATTTGGTTTCTCCCACTCCCATCATAACAGAGACAACTTGACATGAACTAAATCATAGAATCCCTACATAGAATCCCATTTGGCCCAACAAGTCCATAAGGGGTACAGTTAGTAAGTTTGCTGATTGCACCAAAATTGGAGGTGTAATGGACAGTGAAGAGGCTTACCTCAGATTACAACAGAATCTGGACCAGATGGGCTGAGAAGTGGCATATGGAGTTTAATTCAGATAAATGTGAGGTGCTGCATTTTGGGAAAACAAATCTTCACAGGACTTATACACTTAATGGTAAGGTCCTAGGGAGTGTTGCTGAACAAAGAGATCTTGGAGTGCAGGTTCATAGCTCCTTGAAAGTGGAGTCGCAGGTAGATAGGATTGTGAAGAAGGCGTTTGCTATGCTTTCCTTTATCGGTCGGAGTATTGAGTACAGGAGTTGTGACATTGTATTGCGGCTTTCCAGGACATTGGTTAGATCACTGTTGGAATATTGCATGCAGTTCTGGTCTCCTTCCTATCGGAAAGATGTTGTGAAACTTGAAAGGGTTCAGAAAAGATTCACAAGTGTGTTGCCAGGGTTGGAGGATCTGAGCTACAGGGAGAGGCTGAACAGGCTGGGGCTCTTTTCCCTGGAATGTCGGAGGCCAAGAGGTGACCTGATAGAGATTTACAAATTATGAGTGACATGGACAGGATAAATAGACAAAGTCTTTTCCCTGGGGTGGGGGAATCCAGAACTAGAGGGCATAGGTTTAGGGTGAGGGGGGAAAGATATAAAATAGACCTAAGGGGCAACCTTTTCACACAGAGGGCGGTGCATGTCAGGAATGAGCTGCCAGAGGATCTGTGGAGGCTGGTACATTTGCAACATTTAAGAGGCATCTGGATGGGTATATGAATAGCAAGAGTTTGGAGGGATATGGGTCGGGTGCTGGCAGGTGGGAAAAGATTGGGTTGGGATCTCTGAAGACAGTTCTTTTCAGACCAAAAATCAAAGTAAATTAGTGAGCCGAGATGGTGGTGATTGGATGGATCAGCTGTAAATTAGGACATAGAGGACAGAATTTGGGCTGATCTAAATTTTGTATTGCATGAAAGTTGAGAAACCAGCCAAGACTGCATTTGGGAACTAAGGGAAGCAGTAGTGAGGGTATGGTTACCTTCGGAATATATTAGTAGGCACATAGAGTCGTTGAGGTACACAGCACGGTAATAGATTCTTTGGCCCAACTCATCCACGTCAACCAGATTTCCTCAACGGAACTAGTCCAAATTGCCTGTGTTTGGCCCAAAACTCTCTAAATATTTCCTGTCCATGTACCTGTCCAAAAATTGAGGGGATTGTGCTGAAGGGAGCTGCGGAGATAAGTCAATGTCTGCTGCCCTTCACTTTCTCTTTGAAACCTCCTATGGGATTTGCCTGTGCCTTTTGCCCAAGCAGCCCATCCTAAATCCTAACAACTCCAAATAAAGACGTTTCTCTTCATCTAAATCCTAGCTCTCTTGCTGATCAACTTTAAATTGTGACCCCTTTGTTACCAACATTCTAACCATTGGAAACAGAGAATCCTTCTTCAGCCCGACAACATTTTAATTCCATTAAAAAGCCTGTCTCTGTGACTGTGATTGTCATATTGCCTGATTGTTGTAAATACTCATCTGGCTCCTGATAGTCTTGGTCGAGGGAAATCTGTCGTCCTTCTCTGGTCTGACCTGTTGCTGACTGCAGACCCATGTGACTGTCTTGGAACTGTCATCTGAGATGTTCCAGAAAGCCATTTTATTCCAGTCAAGGAGGTTGTTCACCACCACCACCTCCTGCAGTTAGGAATGTTCAATGAAGGTGAGTCTTTCCAGTGATAACTACATGCAGTGAGTTAGTGAAGAAAGGTGATTGAGTTGATCAGAATGGATGATGTTTGCAGGGGATTCGGTGGAAGTGGCCACATGCTCATCCTGCAAATCAGGAATAACACTACATTTGTGAACCATTTAGCCCAAGATGTTTGCCAGGAAGAGGGATGGAGCCGGTGGCTTGGGAGCAGAGTTTTTGATTGGTGTGTAAAACATTGCCTTCAGTCTTGCTGAAATTTAATTGGAGGAAATGCCTTCTCTTTCTGTACTGGATTTCAGGTGCGCATCTGAGGGTGGAAAGTTGACAGAAGTGTTTGTGAGGGAGAGCTGGCTGTTGTCAAACATTGTTCATGTTGTGGATTTGTGATGTAATAACGTGTTTGAGGACTTTGGAGAAGGCTTTGATGATTGGGGAGTAATTTTATGAGCCAAGAGATTAGATTGGAGGGTTGTTAGAGAGGGATGATGCTGGCAGACCTCAAAGAAGTTGTCGGGGACGCAGGGGGCACACCTAAGACTTGAGGAAAGGAAACCATAAATAAAATGAACTAATACGGAGGCTAGGAAGGGATGATCAGCAGTTTGCTCAAAATGTGGTTGAGAGGGAGAAAAGTTTCAAGTGTTTTGGAGTTTTTAATTTATATATGGGCCATGAGAGAGCTGGCCAGGCCAGCTTTTATTGCTAATCCCAGACTGCTTTAGAGCAAGTGGCCTTGTAGAGCCACTGTTGGTAATATTAAGGAGGATGCTGCAGCATTTTAACCAAGCAACACTGAAGGATTGATGATGTATTTCCAATTCTGAATATTGACTGGCTTGGAGGATAACTTGCAGGTAGTAGCGTTCACTTGTATCTGCTCCCAAGAGAGGATCTAAGGATATTGGTCGTCAGCACAGACTGACCAGTTAGATCTGTGCTGTTTAAGGTTTTAGAAATAAAAACTGAGGGTCAAACAGTCACAATTTTGTAAAAGACACATCATAGTCAACAAATCCAACTGATTTTGTTTTGATAGAACCAACAGAGGACCTTGCAGAAGGAAATTCGGTGAATGTTGTCTGTGTGGATTTTAATGAAGTGTTTCAGAGTGCTACATAAAAGGATGGTTAACAGAATAGGGAATAGCCCTGAAGTTGAGATTATCACAGAATTGAATTAAAAATCACACAACACCAGGTTATAGTCCAACAGGTTGAATTGGAAGCACACTAGCTTTCAGAGCGACGCTCCTTCAACACCAGTATCTCCAAATCATCACAGAATTGATACAGATCAGAAGGAGATTGTTTTGCCCATTGTGTCTTTATAAACTCTGTCAATTTATCAACTTCATCTCGGTGGCTCAGTGGTTAGCACTGCTGCCTCACAGTGCCACGGACCCAGGTTCGAATCCAGCCTTGTGTGAATGTGTGTGGAGTTTGCACATTCTCCCCATGTCTGTGTGGTTTCCTTCCACAATCCAAAAATGTGCAGGTTAGGTGAATTGATCATGCTAAATTGCTCATAGTGTTCAGGGATGTGTAAGTTATGTGCAGCAGTTAGTGGTAAATGTAGAGTGATAGTGGAATGGGTCTGGGTGGGTTGCTCTTCAGAGGGTTTGTGTGGACCTGCCAGCCAAATGGTCTGTTTCCACACTGTAGGGATTCTATGGTTCCCCCCTACCTGTTTTCCTTTTTCAGATAGTGATTAATTTCTCTCCTCAGTGCCCTAGTCAAACTTGCTTGCCCCACACTCTCAGGTAGTGCATTCCAGACCCTACCCACTCACTGTGTAATGGATTTTCCTCATGTCATCATTGCCTCTTATAGCAACCAGCTTTAACTTCTGTCGCCTTGTTCTTGATCCTTCTGTGACAACTATGGGAGCAGTTTTTCACTATCCATTCAGTTCACATCCCCATGACTTGGAATATCTCCCTTGAAGTCTCATTTCAGCCTTCACCTCTCCAAGGATGCCATGATGTGGAGGAGCCGGATTTGGACTGGGGTGAATGACATTTAAAAAAAAACACTCTCCAAGGATAACAGTCCCAAATCCTTCCATCTCCCAGTAATGAAGTTACTCTTCAACAGAACCATTCTCACGAAACTTTTCTGTACTCTTCTGTTTCTTTAAAAGATGCAATGATGTTGAAATAACTGCACAGAGGTGAAATCCTGTCACCGAGTCAGTCTTTTTTGAGACATATGCACTGTGTGTGGGCTGTGAACAGCCAGATCAAAGTCGGTCCCTAGAATTTCGTGCTACATCTGCCAGGCAGGGTTCTCTGGCCCAGGTTAACAAAACCTGTTCAGCAATCTCACAAGTCAATGAGATCCACGTGGCAATGGTTCCAATCACTACAGAGAGCTTTTGCAATTGCTGTGTTTAACCAATTGCTGTCCCTTAGCCATAATGACTAAGGACCCAATGGTAGTGTCTTTATCTTTGAACCCAGAGGCCAACGTTCAAGGTGTGTCATAATATTTCTAAACAGGTTGATGAGAAAATATCTTCCCTTGGTGAATAGCCATAGACCTGTCCCCTGAAGTAGTGCAGTTCCCAGACTGAAGTTACTCAGGTGAAGACCCCATGCAGACAAATGGAGGATTTGATCCATGAATGGACATTGTTGTTCTTTGGGCTAAGTGTAGTTTAGTGAATAGATTATGGAGGCTGGACACTTCTCTTTCAAGAAGACAAAGGTGAGAAGAGACTCGCTAAAGGTGTACAAAACCCTGGGGGAATTTGGACTGAATAGATGGGGAAAATTTGATTCTACTGACAAGAGTTAGGGAACCTGAAGGCACTGATTTAAGATGATTGACAAAACAAGTGACGGTAAAGTGAAATTGCTTAAATGTAGTTGTGGTTAGGATTAGAAATGCACTGACTGAGAATGTGGTAGAGACAAATGCAACTGTGGCTTTCACAAGGGAGTTGGATAATTATCTGAAGAGACCAGAAAATCTGCAGCTCTGGGGTGGAAAAAAGGAGAATGGGACTGATTGATATGTTTTTACACAAAGCCTCCTTTTGTGCTGTCACCATTATGTGTGTGTGTGTGTGGATAAGATAGACAAAGTTAAGCTGTTGTCCTGCGAGACAAGAACTGGAAGACACAAATTGAAGGTGCAGGACAAGAAATGTAGGGGTTTGAGGAAGGAATTTATAATACATTATGTGGTGCTTGGAATTTGCTGTCCACAGTGGTGGTACAAGTGGAGACTATTCGTGACTTCAAAAGGAATATACAGATATTTGAGGGAAATAAACTTGCGGGACACGGGGAGAGAGAGTGGGGGAGTGGATTGCTTGAACTGCTCCACATATGGACATGAGATGAATTACCTCCTGTGATGTTATGAGTGTGGTTGCCAATGCTTTCATACTTGTGTTGGTCTCTGCCATTTTTTAGTTCACTCACAGGATGCGGGTGTCACTGGCTAGGCCAGCATTTCTTGCCCATTCTAGTGCCCCTTTACAAGGCAGTGATAAAACTATTACCTTGAACCATTGCAACCCTTTGAGAGTCAGTGGTGGAGGGAGAATGGGGTGTTTGTCGTCATGTCATCTTCTGAGGTAGATTCAGCAGCTGAGTGATTGGGGAAGGTGGTCATCAGTGGGACATATCCTAGGTCCATCACTGACCTGATGCAATTAGTCTCCAATGTTATTCAATACTGAGGGCTCACGCTGTCCTCCTGTGAGTCTGTCAAGTTGATGGGAAGGACACATCCAGGATGGTGGTAGAGCCTAGTGAGAACAGAATAAGTTGACAGTACTCAGCAGATGTGCCAGCATCAATGGAGAGAGAAATGATCCATCTCAACTGAGGCCGTCACTCACTTTCTGTCTCCAGAGATGCCTTCCTGAGTATCTCCACATTTTGTGCTTGTATTTCAAGTTAATGCTCATGAGGTTTGGGACCTGAGCTGGAAGGCATTTTCAGCGGAGTATGACTAATAATTGAGTATGTCTTGGTCCTCTGAAGTTGCCGAAAGCGAGCGGGGAGGATTTGAGACTTTGACATGGCATGCTGTGTCCCATTGTCCAAATATATTCTCATTGTTGCTTTTGTTTTGTCAAGAATTGAGGCTATTTCAGACAAGTTAGTTTCACCCTGTAATTCAAAATCCGATTGAGACTTCACCAGTAGAAATAACAGTATTTTCTTGTGGGATGAACATCATGAGCCAGTTGGACTTTGTCAAAGTGTAGGGTTTATAGGCAGCTTTTCAAACATTTTGTTGTTATTCTACATTGCCACAGAAATTGAAATCATTGAATTCATTGTGGGATTTGAACTCCTGTCTTCATTGGAATAGTCTTGGCCTTTTTGAGTGAGAAACAGTCCAAAGCAAAGTCCATCCCAGCTATGTTACTGGAAAGAGTTTGGAGGAGGGCAGGGGAAAGTATTGAAAGATGTTTAGACCACTCAGTGTAAAGCAGGAAATGCCCCTCAGTTGCAGCTGCAGAAACTTGGCAGGTAATTCAGACTGGGATCGCATTGTGATCCTGAGGATGCATTGTTGTATCACAACTACAGAGGGAGCACTGCGCTGATGTAGAAGGTAGGAGCTCATGGTGTACGGGGTAACATGTTAGCATTGATAGAAAATTGGCTGGCTGACCGTGGGCGGCACGGTGGCACAGTGGTTAGCACTGCTGCCTCACAGCGCCAGGGACCTGGGTTCAATTCCCGCCTCAGCGACTGACTGTGTGGAGTTTGCATGTTCTCCCCGTGTCTGCGTGGGTTTCCACCGGGTGCTCTGGTTTCCTCCCACAGTCCAAAGATGTGCGGGTCAGGTGAATTGGCCATGCTAAATTCCCCGTAGTGTTAGGTAAGGGGTATGGGTGGGTTGCGCTTCGGCGGGTCCGTGTGGACATGTTGGGCCGAAAGGCCTGTTTCCACACTGTAAGTAATCTAATCTAATCTAAAACCGAGTCGATACATAAATGAATGGCAGGGTACGATGATTGGATGCCCGCTGTGGTCTGCTCGAGTCTCAACTATTCACTGTTTATATCAATAACTTAGACGAGGTGATAAAAGTTATAATGGCTCATTTTGCAGATTAAACATATTTTCCTACCTATTTATGTTGACAGGGTGACATAATTAGGTTGCAGACCAGTTATGGATAGATTGTTGTTTCCTCATTCAACCTGTCAAAGTGTGATATGGGAAAATATGAAGTTGTTTGCTTCGGCTGGAATAATAATACTGAAGCAGAGTATTGTTTAAATAGGTAATGAGTATAGAATTCCAAGGTGCAGAGATAATCTAGGTTTTCTAGTTCATGAGTCACAAACAGTGACTACACAGTTACAACATGTAATTGGGAAGAGGAATAGATTTTTTCTGTCTTAAAACATATTGAACATTAAAGTTAGGATGTTATTGTTACACCTTTGTAGGGCACTGGTGAGACCACATCTCGAATATTGTATTCGGTTTTGATCTCCTTATGTAAAGAATGATGTAAATGCGTTGGAGTTAGTTCCAAGGAGGTTTACTAGATTGAAACCTGGGAATGAATGGGTTATTGTTTGTGGAAAAGTTGGACTGACTGGCTTGTTTTCATGACTTGAGATAAGTGAGGAGTGATCTGCTGTCAGATCCTGAATGGTTGTGACAATTCCTGCCGACTTACCTAGTCTTTTCCCTTGACTTAACATTCCCCTGTGCATTCCTAAAATCAGGCATGCTTTTTAACAATAGGCATTGGATGGGCTGTCTGTTTGCCAGTGTACAATGTAAGTGGAGGAAGTTATCTATCTCAGATTTATCATTAACAACTGATCCTGCATCCCATTGCTGTTTGAGGAAGAGAATTGCAAACATCTATCTTCCTTGGGGTGTGGAAGTGCTCCCTCACATGTCTCCTGAATGTTTTGACCCTAATTCTCAGACTAGTTGTAGAATTCCCGAACCGGTGGAAATAATTAATCCTTATCTATCCTGTCTTTTCCTGTTAATATCTTGAAAACTGCAGTCAGATTCCCCCTTAACCTTGTAAATTTGAGAGTGAACAGGCCAAAGTTGTGTTCTCCTCACAATGTAACCTCTGAAGTCCTGGTATCACTCTCTTATTACTGATGCTGTATTCCCTGAAAAAACCAATACATGTAGATCCTTCCTAAGGTGTGGCCCCAGATTTGCTCACAGTACACTAAGAGGGTCTGAGTTGGGTTTTGTGTAACTGCGGCATAACTTCTGCATCTTTGTACTCCAGTCCGCTCGATGTAAAGGCCAGCATTGCATTTGCTTCCCAGTTTGGCTGAGCAGTTGGGATTGGCAATGTGTAGGATTGGAGAGATGTGATAGAGAGGCAGTTTATAGGAATATTTTATTACGATGGTGAGTGGGCAGAGAAGGTGTTAAACGATATGTGGATCCTGTCCTCTGATCTCTGTCAAGACAATTGCACCCTAAGGTTCACTTGTGTCTGTATTTCTGGCTATCATTTGGTTCAGTATTGAATGATGGATTGTATTGGGTGACTCTGATTGTTCAAGGTGTGCGGAGCCAGTTATAAGCCTCTTCGTTTTTAGGTCTCCCTTTATGCAGTGGATCTGGGGGAGGTTGATTACTGAATGATTGTTTAAATTCTGGGTTCCTTGTCTGCACAGCATAGTTATGCCATCTTTATAATGCAGTTAACTACATTAAGTGAGTGTTTCTTGGAATACCAAAGTAAATGCAAGACTCTGTGTGACGCTGTTGCATATCCTGTTGCTTTTTGACACTCTCTCACAGTTCACACTCCATCCCCTGTTAAGCTGATGGTCTGCCTGACATTGCCTGGCCCACCATCAGTAGTTGCAAACTGGTTTGAGTCAGTGACGAGTTGCTCTGTTTGTTTTTATTACAAACATTTGAAGTATGTAGTGGTGAGTGGCTGCATCACAATCGCCTTTCTGTATCCAGCCCAGAGTGTGGAACTGAGCTGCCACCTTCTGGTGGTCCGTGTTCCAAGTTGTTTCTTGCCCCTCCCCCTCCAGTTCACCCGATCATGCAACAGACCATAAACGCAGCCGCTGGGATTGTAGAATTAGATAGTATGACAGTCACATTGGATCGCAGTTTGGAGAATGCCCCCTGACCTTTTGTATTTTGAATGATCCTCCCCAATCTTGCTCCCACCCACTGAGTGATTCTCCCTTTAAATTATTTGTGCAATGTGCGGGCAATGGTTGTACAGCGTATTTCTCAAATATGCCCAATTAAAATAGAAAATGGGAAATGGGTATAGGATCTAAAGGTGCAATGGTATTGTCCCTACCTCTGAGCTAGGAAGTCCAGGTTCAAGTCCCCCTTGCCCCAGAGGTGTGTCACAATATGTATGAACAGGGTGATTAAAGATGTCTTAGGAAGAGGATTGGTGGCAGCACTCATCAAGTCACAGGTTCATCATAGAATCATAAGCCAGTTGGCCCAACAAGTCCACACTGATCTTCTCTTCCTCCCCCTCCCCCCCCCACCCCCCAAAGAGTATCCCACCCATTCCCTTACCACTCTACATTTCCCCTAACCAATGCACTGAGCCTACACATCGCTGAACACTATGGGCACTTTAGTGTGGCCAATTCACCTAACCTGTACAGTGGGAGGAAACTGGAGCACCTGCAGGCAACCCACGCAGAGACGGGGAGAATGTGCAAACTCTACATTTGGAGTTTAATTTGGATAAATGTGAGGAATTGCATTTTGGTAAAATGTACAAGGGCAGACCTTATACAGTTAATGGTAGGGCCCGAGGGAGTGTTGTCGAAAAGAGACCTAGGAGGTTGTGACATAGTTCTTTGAAAGTTGCCTCATAGGTAGACAGGATGGTTGAGAAGTCGTTTAGCATGCTTGCCTTCATTTCTCAAACCTTTGAGAATAGGAGTTGGGATGTCATGTTGTGTTTGGACAGGATGTTGGTGAGGCACTTTTAGAATACTGTTGTGGTCATCCTGCTATAGGGAGGTTAAGGGGTGACCTTTTTGAGATTTATAAAATCATGAGGGACAAAGATAAAGTGAATAGCAAATAATCTTTTCACAAGAGTGGGTGAATTCAAAACTCGGGGCATATTTTTAAGTTGAGTGGAGAAAGTTTTAAAAGGGACTTGAGGGGCAATGTTTTCACAAAAGGGGTGGATGACATGTGGGATGAACTGCAGGAGGAAATGGTAGATGCATGTACTGTTCCAACATTCAAAAGACATTTGGATAGTGTTATGAAAGTGCAGAAGTGTACTGTACCTTCAAGAGAGTTAAAAGCTAGCAGAACTACCTGACAGCACCAAGTGTTCTGAACAAGATACAATGTAACCTTTTGGTCCGGCAGCTTGTGTAGCTGGTTGCCTGGAGACAAAAACAAATTCGAATTAGGCCAAACAGTTAAAATTATACCCCAAAAAATACCAAACTCCAATCAAGTTTGAATTTAACATATGGAGAATATTAAAAGCCAATGACACAATCCAATGCTTTGGGGTTATAAAACCAGGAAAACGTGAACAGTCGAGAGAGAACAGCCAAGCCACCGACACATGCAGACTGCCCGAAACACGGCTCTCTTAAAGGTACCTTTATCAAGCAGTGAATTGTGAAAACAAAATCTCTAAGAAGAAAAGAAGATGGAGAAAGATATAAAGAGAGGATTCGACTGCTGGCTGGTTTTGAAATTTTAACGTTTGGTAAATCTTAATTGGGGGTTTTAATGGACTAGTATCGTAGAAGAGGAAGGTAAAAGATAGGTTAGAGAAAGAATTGTAAATAGTTGTTAGTTAATTATTCTCTGTTAGACTTTCTAAAGAAAAATAAAGTTGTTAACTTTAACTTTAAATAGTTCTTGGCTTCAAATTTTCACAGGTTACTGCACAGGATAAATCTTTTGTGTTGCTGGTTTAAATTAAGCAAAAGGGTTTATCTTTGTCATAATGGATAGGTACATGATTAAGAAAGGTTTAGAGGGATACAGGCCGAGTGCAGGCAAGTGGGACGTGTTCAGTTTGGGAAACTTGGTCAGTGTGGACAAGTTGGACTGAAGAGGCTGTTTCCATGCTGTATGACTCTGCTTCTGTGTTAATACTGTTCCTTTTATTTCATGAGCTCCAACTTGGCTCATGGGTCTCTTATGCCTTTGGAATTCGCATTTTTGACATCAAGCAGATTACCCCCATGAGCGGTCTATTTTCTTTCATCAAAAAACTCAACCAAGCATTTTAAAGAAGATTTTCTTTGAACAAGTCGCTGGATTTCCTTAATTCATTCACATTTGTCTACACGATCATTTCTCAAAGCTTTTTCTCATCAGTGAGGTTTTGTGAGCAGGCTTGTAACTGTTGTTTATATTCTCTCACCTGTTTATGAGTCAGGGTGTAACAGTGGTGTTCTCCATGTCTCTGACCTCATGCCTGCATGAGTGCAAATTGGAAGAGTATTGCCAGTGTCTGTGCAATTTCCATCCTTCCTTCCTCAATATCGTCATGTTCTCTGGTTCTGGTGACTTGTCGAGTTGAAATGCGACCAGTCTAATTAACAGACTCCACCTGGTCAATACTTATCCTTCATTCAAATCATACATGACCGCAGTGACCACACTTGAATGGTACATCATTGGTTGTAGGGATGTGTACTGGTCATGAAAGTGCAAGTCTCTTTTTTTTTAACATGGAGAGGTGAACGATTCCCCTCTGTAATACAAGGTCGTCACTCAGTGAGGAGAAAAGAAAAACATGTATTTATAAGGCATCTCAAATGACCTCAGAGTACCCCGTATTGTTTCATGACCATCAAGTACATCTGAGCTGTAACAATTGCTGTAATGTGGGAAATTCAGGAGAAAATTGTGGAGCACATACTTCTCAAATGGCGGTAAGCTGATGACTGGCTAATCTGATTTAGTAATTGCTCATTGAAGAATTAATCTTATCTCGGGACACAAGGGAAATTCTCCTCTGCTTCAGGTGCTCATGGGGAATCCTTTTATGTTTAAACAGAGGAAAGAAAAGGTCTTTATTTAAAATCTTGACTGAAAACTGCTATCTCTGACAGTATAGTACCCTTTCAATATTGTGCTGGGAGAGTCTGATGTATTCTGGGCTCAAGTATCTGAACTGGCATTGACACAGGGCTTTGGGGAGAAGACCAGGAAATAGCTTTAGTTTAGGATTTATGCAGGGCTGTGGAGATTAGTTTGGAATTGTTAAATGGTGATGCAGGGAGACAGAGAAATGTTTCCTGTCTGGTTAAGACTGACATCCATTTTGACCTATCGGCTGTATTCTCACTCCATTCTGATATTTCCAGTATCTGCAGATGAAGTGGCCCCTGTTGGACGTCCAGACTGCCAGCTGCCTCAAAGACTCACCAGCTCCCATCCACCTCGTGAGTAACGTCAAATGTTCAGAGAGTTAGCTGGGCAGTGAGCCCAGGGCAAACCATCTTGAGTGGTGCAGTCTATTATTTCTCGGTGAAATGGAGTGCCACTGTAAAAGTATGGCTGGTGGACTGAACGGAGAGAAATTTTGAATTCATCTTTTTGGACTTGAGAAAGACGACTCTTTAAAAAGTAAAAATGGTTGTAACTGAGGCAATGTTAATTGTTTAGAGGTCCAAGTACAGAAATCATCAAAATGTGAGGCGAATGTTGGTCTTCGTCTCGAGTGTGTCGGAATATGAAGGGGAGGAAGTAAGTTTGATTATACAGAGCTCTTGTTAGTTGCCAAGTGGAGAAATTCTTAATTTCTGGCTCCACATCTCGGGAAAGCTGTATTAACCTTGGAAAGTGAGCACTGCAGGTATATAAGCAAAGTACTGTAGCTCGAAGTGTTCCTTTGGTGAGGTTAAACAGAACAGTTTAGCTTGTGATCCCTTTAGTATAGCCGTGAAAAGGAGAACTTAATAAAAATGTTTGGCATGATGCATACAGAAAAATCATGAACATGAGATTAAACAAAAATTTTGTAAATTCGAGGCAGGCCATTGAGGGGTGATGTCAGGAAAAATTTCTTCACAGGTGGACTGCAGGAATTCTGGAATCATCTCCTCAAAAATGCAGTAAACACGAGGGTTTTGTTGACTATTTCAGACTGAGCTCAACAGATTGTTGTTGAATCATTGCATACAGATTTACAGAAGAAAGACCAGTGCAAGGTGTGGAGTAACAGGTGAACCTTCCTGTTGCTCTCCCACCACTCCCCCTTGAGCCACCTCAAAGTCCACTCCCATCTTTAAAAACTCTCACCCTTCAGCCTTGTTTACTCTTGGAATATTATTTATTCCAAGCTGGTTACTAAAAGTGTAGGGGATTCTGGAATGTGAGGAGATAAATGTCTTATCAGTGAACCATGAGGATTGGGGAGTCCTGTGGATATTTGCTGACTGCTATGTGTGTGTTTTTATTTCCTGTAGGCCAACAGGTTGCCTTTGGTGCAGCATGCTCATCACATGCACCCTCTTACTCCCCTCATCACCTACAGCAATGAACATTTTTCACCTGGGAACCCAACCCCACATCTGTCCTCTGAACTCAACTCCAAGACTGGTGAGCAGTTACACTGACCTCATCTCAGCTGATCTGCAATTCTGACCACCATCATGACTCTTTCCTCTTTTCTTCCCATTGTTGCAGGACTCTCTCGGGTTCCGTACCCTTCCGAACTGTCTCCGTACTACCCGCTGTCGCCAGGCACCGTGGGGCCGATCGCTCACCCGCTGGGCTGGGTCATGCCACCGTAAGACGTTCTTTCTCTTTCCTGCCTCCCTCCAGCAGCCTTTGTCTTGCTCTGGGAATTGCATCAATGGGTTGTGCCAATGATGGCCATGTCCCATCCTCCTATCTGTGGCACTGTGCCCACTCGGGCACACGTGATCTCCAAAGAAGAGTAGAAAACAGGAGCAGAAGTAGGCCATCCAGCTCTTATAGTTTGCTTCACTATTCAGTCTGATTATGGCTCAGTCCTCCAGGCAGTTACACAGTCTGACATCGACTGTAAAACCTCAGTAACTTTGCGTTCAGCTGTGAGTCATGGTACAAATTGGTAGGTTGTCTGCTGTAGCAAGAAAGCAGCTCTGGCAACATGCCTGTTAGATGGAAGAAGGAGGTATCTTCATCAGGATCACTTCATGATACTCCAAACTGCTTTACAGCCAAACCAATAGCACTCCCTTTGAGCCGTAAAGTAATGGATTCAAGTCCAATTCTTGAAACCTGGTGATATTGGTTTGGTTGAGACAGGGACAAGACTGGCAGTTTTACTTTCCGGGACTTAAATATTTCAGATATGAGAAGAATGTAGAAAAGGTGGGGGAGTTGCTTCGGGAGAATATCACTGCTACTGAGGAAGGACACTTTGGAGGGCTCATTCAGCAAAGCGTTTTGAGTAGAGCTCCCGAATAGGTCGGCTGCAATCACTTTGGGATTGTACTACAGGCCTTGTAACAGCTAGCAGATGATAGAGGGACAGGTGTGTGAACAGGTTATGGAAAAATATGAAAACAACATGGTCAGTGTAGTGGGTGATTTTAACTTTCACGACATTGACTGGGACTCACTTAGAGCTTGGGGTCTGAATGGGGTAGGATTTTTTAAGTGTGTATGGGGCAGTTCTTTGAAACAATCTGTAATCTGGCCAAGGGTAAGGGGTCGTAATCTGGTAAGGGGCTGTACCTGGTGTTGGGGAACAAGTCTGGCAAGGTGCTCGAAGTTTAAGTGGAGGAGCACTTGGTGAACAGGGACCATAATTTTATAAGTTCTAAATTACTTATGGCTGAGGTTAAGAGTAGTCTTCAGGTGAAAATAGTAAACTGGGACAAGGCTAACTACCATAATATGAGAGGACATGGGGGAATTTAGATTAGCGGCAGCTGTTTGAGAGTAAATCCACATCTGCCCATATTGGAATCTTTCAATTCTCAGTTAAAAGAGAAAAGGAGGCACTTTCCCAAAGTTTAGGAAACTGAAAACAGGCAGAATCCTTGAAGGATACAAAGATAGCAGGAGAGAACTCAAAGAAGGAATTAGAAGGGTGAAAAGGGATCATGAGATGTCCTTGAGGTTTTCCTTAATGCTGTTTGCCAATGTGTGTTTTGAACATAAGGAGCAAGAGGGTGACTAGGGGAAGGGCAAGTCCACTCAAGGGAATATATGCATGGAGTTGGAGGAAGTAGCCAAGGTTCTCAACAAGTCTTTTCATCAGTGTACACAAAGGAGAAGAAAATAGTGGGTGGCGAGACCCGGGAGGGATATATTTATATTTTGGTGCATGTCAATATTAAAAATGGAGGCAGTGTTTTAGAAAGCATTAATTCTCCAGGATCTGATGGAATCTATCCCAAAATGCTGAGAGATGCAGGTGAGGAATTGCTGGAGCCATTTGTGAATGGTTGTTTCCTCTTCAGTCACAGGAGAGGTCCCAGAGGACTGTAGAATAGCCAATAATGTTCCTTTGTTTTGGAAATTACAGACTGGTGGGCCTTACATCAGTGGTAGTGAAATTATTGGAGTAATCCTTCGTGCCAGGATTTACTCACATTTAGAAAGACATGTACTTACTGGCAGTAGGCAGCATGGCTTTTTGCGAGGAAGGTTGTGTTTCAGAAACTTGATTGCGTTTTTTGAGGAAGTGAAAAGATGATTGACAAGGGCAGGGTGAAAGATGTTATTTATTTGAACTTTAGTAAGGCCTTTGACAAGGTCCTTTATGACAGGGTGATATGAAAAATGAAATCACATGGGATCCACAGTGAGCTGGTAAGATGGAGAGAGAACTGGTTTTGTCATAGAAGGGTATTTTCTCTGACTGGCGATCTTGTGACCAATGATTTTCCGCAGTGATCAGTGCTGGGACCTGTATTGTTGAAACATACATAAAGGATTTGGAGGAGAATGCAGATGGCCTGATTTGAAAGTTTGTGGACTGGGAGCTGTGGATAGTGAGGAAGATAGAGATAGGCTGGAAACTTCGGCAGATGGAGTGTAATCTGGTCAAATGGGACATGATGCATTTTGGGATATCTAATGCAGGAGGGAAATAAATGGCAGAATCCTTCATTGCACCAACATACAGAGGGAACCAGATGCACATGTCTAAAGTTCCGTGATGTGACTACACAAGTGGATAAGATGTTCAAGAAGGCTTATAGCATGCTTGCGTTTATCGGTCAGGGGATAGAGTATAAAAATTGGCAAGTAATGTTGCACCTGTGTAGGACTTTGGAATATTGCATATAGTTCTGGTCGCCACCGTACAAGAAGCATGTGGAGGCTTTGTAGAAGGTGAAGAAATCAGATTACCTGGTTTAAAGGTATTCACTATGAGGAGAGACTTGGTTTGTTTTCATTTAAACATTGAAGGATGGGGGTGATCAAATAGAAATTTGTAAAACTATTTGAGTTATGGATAAAGCAGATGGTTAGTCTCTCATAATTACTGAGGACTTGAGTTTAAGGTAAAATAGGATAAGTGTTTAAAAAATGATGTGAGAGGCAAGTTTTTTTTTTACACAGAGCATGGTGAGTGCCTGCAATATACTTCCAGAGAAGGTGGGAGAGGCATCTCGATAGATACATGAAATGGCAGGGAATAAAGGGATATGGACAGCATAAAGGCAAAAGGTTTTTAATTGAGAAAAATGTTATGCTTTGGCACAGACTTGGTGGATCGAAGGGCCTGTTTTCTGAGAAGTGAGGTGTTTGTAGATGTTCAACTGAGGTACCCATCTGACCACTCAGATGGATGTCAAAGATTCAATGGCCAATAGTGGACTAAGATTCAGGGTGTCTTGCATTAGGGCTAAAGTCAAGAAAACAGATTAGTTTGATGTTGCCAAGTTGCTGTGTGTAAAATCGACGGTGAGCAAATTTACTTCAATATCATCAATATTTGACAGCATAGTACTGCCTTCAGTGCAAAGCACATTGAAAAATAATAGAGACACGAAGAAAGAAATTTGCACACATCGAACCCCATGCTGTCCCTGCCTTGGGAGCGTTTGATGGATACAAGAGATCTTTACTGTCAGTTTAACGGAGTAGAGTGAGTTTGAATCTGTATTAAGTATGCAAGGGAGGTGATAACCTCATGGTGGTATTACTGGACTATTAATCCAGAGGCCCAGGTCATGTTCTAGAGACCCTGGTTCGAATCCCACTGTGGCAGATCTTGGAATCTTAAGTCAATAAAAATCTGTTTTTAATAGTCTAATGATGACATTGAAACCATTCAGTTGTAGGAAAAACCTATGTGGTTCACTAATGCCCTTTAGGGAAGAATTTGCCGTCCTTTCCTGGTTTGGCCTACATGTGACTCCAGACCCATAGCATTCTGATTCTTAGCTACCTTATGGGCAATTAGAGAAGGGCATTAAATGCTGGCCTAGACAATGATGCCCTCATTCTGTCAATGAATACCAAATAAAAATTAAGCTATACCTATCCTGGAAGCAACAGTGTGGAGGCAGCTGTCATGGCAGCTTTATCTAACCGTGTTCTGTCCTGTCCTTGGGAGTGTTGGATGGGGATACTGCCAAGGGAAATTTACTTTCTCTTTAAAAGAATCAAGAGAGCTTCATCAGTATCTGGCTGAGTGCTATATCTGTTCTGGGAGTGTTGAAAGACAGTATAGAGTGATAGTTACAGTGTAACTAACTACATGACCTGGGATTATTTGATGGAGACATTGTAGACGAAGCTTTACTCTGTATTTAACCCCATGCACCACCAGTCCTGGGATTGTTTGATGGGAACAGTATAGAAGTTTTACTCTGTATCAAATCCCTTGCTGTAACTGTCCTGGGAGTATTTGAAGAGACAGTGCAGAGGATGCTTTAATTTCAACTGAGCAGAGTAGAGGCAGGTATCCAACTCTGTGTTGACTCTGTGGGGAAATTTAATCTTTATCTAACCAGGTGCCGTTCCTCTTCTGGGAGTGTTTGGTGGGGGCAGTGTGGATCACTTCAGAGTGTGAGATTAAGAGTTAGTGCAAGGACACGATCAGAATGGCACGGTAGCTGAGTGGTCAGCACTGCTACCTAACAGCGCTGGGGACCCAGTTTGATTCCAGCCTCTGGCGACTGTCTGTGTAGAGTTTGCACATTCTCCCCGTGTCTGCGTGTATTTCCTCCAGGCGCCTTGGTTTCTTCTCACTGGACCTGATCGGGTGTACCCGAGAACTCTGTGGGAAGCGAGAGAAGTGATTGCTGGGCCTCTTGCTGAGATATTTGTATCATCGATAGTCACAGGTGAGGTGCCAGAAGACTGGAGGTTGGCAAACGTGGTGCCTCTGTTTAAGAAGGGCGATAAAGACAAGCCAGGGATCTATAGATCTGTGAGTCTGATGTTGGTGATGGGCAAGTTGTCGGAGGGAATCCTGAGGGACAGGACAAACATGTATTTGGAAAGGCAAGGATTGATTAGGGATAGTCAACATGGCTTTGTGCGTGGGAAATCATGTCTAACAAACTTGATTGAGTTTTTTGAAGAAGTAACAAAGAGGATTGATGAGGGCAGAGCAGTGGACGTGATCTATATGGACTTCAATAAGGCATTCGACAAGTTCCTCGTGGGAGACTGATTAGCAAGGTTAGACCTCATGGAATACGGGGAGAACTAGCTATCTGGATGCAGAACAGACTCAAAGGTAGAAGACAGAGGGTGGTGGTGGAGGGTTGTTTTTCAGACTGGAGGCCTGTGACCAGTGCTGGGATCAATGCCACAAGGATCGGTGCTGGGTCCTCAACTTTGTCATTTACATAAATGATTTGGGTGCGAGCATAAGAGTACAGTTAGTAAGTTTGCAGATGACTCCAAAATTGGAGGTGCAATGGACAGCAAAGAAGGTTACCTCGGATTACAACAGGATCTGATCCAGATGGGCCAATGGGCTGAGAAGTGGCAGATGGAGTTTAACATAGAACATAGAAAAGTACAGGCCAGAACAGGCCCTTTGGCCCAGGATGTTGTGCCGAGATTTAATTCTATTGTAAAATATAGTAACTTAACCTACACACCCTTCAACTCACTGCTATCCATGTACATGTCCAGCAGTCGCTTAAATGTCCTTAATGACTCTGCTTCCATCACCCCAACTGGCAATACATTTCCATGCATTCACAACTCTCTGCATAAAGAACCTGCCTCCTATATTTTCCTCCTGATATCTTCAAACTATGACTTCTCGTACCTGTCAATCCTGCCCTGGGGACAAGTCTCTGGCTATTGGCTCAATCTATTCCTCTCATTATTTTGTACACCTCGATCAGGTCTCCTCACTTCCTCCTTCTCTCCAGAGAGAAAAGTCCGAGCTTATTCAACCTTTCTTCATAAGGCAAGCCCTCCAGTCCAGGCAGCATCCTGGTAAACCTTCTTTGCACCCTCTCCAAAGGCCCTTTCCGATAGTAGGGTGACCAGAATTGGACATAATATTCCAAGTGTGGTCTCACCAGGGACTTGTAGAGCTGCAGCAAAACCTCACGGCTCTTAAACTCGATCCTCCTGATAATGAAAGCTAAAACACCATATGCTTTCTTAACAACCTGATTCACTTGGGTGGCAACTTTGAGGGATCTACGTACTTGCACACGCGTTACCCTCTTCCTTCACGCTGACAAGAATCCTATCTTCAATCCTATATTCAGCATTGGAGTTCGACCATCCAAAGTGCATCACTTCACATTTATCCAGGTTGAACTACATCTGCCATTTCTCAGCCCAGCTTTGCATCCTGTCTGTGTTGCACTGCAGCCTGCAGTAGCCCTCTATACTATCGACGACACTTCCAACCTTAGTGTTATCTGCAAATTTACTAACCCACCCCTCAACCTCATCATCCAAGTCATTTATCAAAGCTACAAAATGCAGAGGCCCAAGAACAGAGCCCTGTGTGACCCCACTCATCACTGACCTCCAACCAGAATGCTTTCCATCTACAACCACTCTCTGCCTTCTGTCAGCCAGCCAAGTCTGAATCTAGGTAGCTAAATCTCCCTGTATTCCATACTTCCTGACTTTATGAATGAGCCTACCGTGGGGAACCCTATCAAATGCCTTGCTGGAGTCCTCATACACTGCATTCACTGCTCGACCGTCATCGACCTGTCTTGACACCTCCTCAAAGAACTCAACAAGATTTGTGAGGCATGACCTACCCCTCACAAAGCCATGCCTTTAATCAAGCTGTGTTTTGCCAAATAGTCAAACATCTTATCCCTCAGAATTCTTTCTAAAAGTATGCTGATCACAGACGTAAGACTGACTGGTCTGTATTTGCCAGGGATTTCCCTATTACCCTTCTTGAAAAGAGGAACAACATTCGCCTCCTTCCAACCCTCCGGTACGACTCCCGTGGAGAGTGAGGAGGCAAATATCCTCACCAGCGTCTTAGCAACCTCCTTTCTCACTTCCTGGAACAGCCTAGGATAAATCTGGTCTGGTCCTGGAGACTTATCAATCTTCATGTTTTCCAAAGTTTCTAGCACATCAACTTCATCAATCTTGATCTGGGATCAAGACTATCCCAGCTCCTCTGAGTTTTCATTTACAACAATTTCTTTGGTGAAAACCAAAGCAGAGAGGTTTCCCCTTTCTGCTCTGACTCCACGCACAAGTTCCCTACGCTATCCCTGATTGGCCCTATCTTCTCCCTTGATCGTTGTTATTCCTCATGTATGAGTAATTCAGATAAATGAGAGTTGCTGCAATTTGGGAAAGCAAGTCTTAGCAGGACTTATACACTTAATGGTAAGGTCCAAGGGAGTGTTGCTGAACAAAGAGACCCTAGAGTGCAGGTTCATAGCTCCTTGAAAATGGAGTCGCAGGTTGATAGGATAGTGAAGAAGGCGTTTGGTATGTTTTCCTTTATCAGTCAGAGTATTGAGTACAGGAGTTGCGAGATTGTGTTGTGGCTTTACAGGACATTGGTGAGGCCACTGTTGGAATATTGCATGCAATTCTGGTCTCCTTCTATCGGAAAGATGTTGTGAAACTTGAAAGGGTTCAGAAAGGATGGACAAGAATGTTGTCCGGGCTGGAGGATCTGAGCTACAGGGAGAGGCTGAACAGGCTGGGGCTGTTTTCCCTGCAGTGTCACAGGCTGAGGGGTGACCTGATAGAGGTTTACAAAATTACGAGGGGCATGTATAGGGTAAATAGACGAAGTATTTTCCCTGGGGTGGGGAGTCCAGAACTAGAGGGCATAGGTTTAGGGTGGGAGGGTAAAGATATAAAAGAGACCTAAGGGGCAACTTTTTCACCCAATGGTGGTACGTGTATGGAATGAGCTGCCAAGAGGAAGTGGTGGAGGCTGGTACAATTGCAATATTTAAGGGGCATTTGGATGGGTATATGAATAGGAAGGGTTTGGCGGGATATGGGCCGGGTGCTGGTAGGTGGGACTAGATTGGGTTGGGATATCTGGTCGGCATGGACAGGTTGGACCGAAGGGTCTGTTTCCATGCTGTACATCTCAATGACTCTACATGCAGGTTAGATGAACTGCCATGCTGAATGCCCATATTATTCAGGGATGTTATAGGTTAAGTGCATTTTTCAGGGGTAAACGCAGAGTTACAGGGGAGAGGAATGGGTTTGCGTGGGATACACTTTGGAGGGTCGATGTGGACTTGTTGGTCCAGGTGGCCTATTTCCTTACTGTAGGGATTGTATGATTCTAGAATGTGGAACATCACAAAAGTTTGCCCCAATTCAGTGATGGTTTTAATTGAGCAGTGGGAATGGCCTTTGGACCCGATGTGCTCGTTCTGCAAATGAAGCTCTCCGTTGCCTGGAATGTAGAGTTGGTGTTGGCTGCACCGGAACATATTTGAACATTGGGTAGTGGGTGATGTGATTGTGGCTGAGCAATTGATTGGATGGCAGGAACTGATCCCTGGCAGTTGGTGGAAAGAAGTGGGAAGTGACTATTGAATGACTGGGGATTGGTGGCTTTCCTCTTGTGACATGTCACCTTTTTTTTTATGTTGGGTTGGTGGATGTGATTCCAGGTTGTTCACTGAGCTTCTTGTGTCGCAGGCAAAGTCCACCGCTCTATCCGATTGCAGCAGGAAGCTTCCGGCCCACCTACCACACTGCACTGACCGTCAATGCTTCAATGTCCAGGTCTGTGGAAGGTTCTGTATCCTCTATTTTCCCTGCTGCTTTGAGTATCCCATCAGAACAGAACAGTGTCCGCTCGTGTCCACCTGACAGCGTAGCTCTACACCACCTCCAACCAGCTGAGGTTATTACTGGACAAGTAATCCCAGACTAAAATGTGATGGATTATGTTTTGTTTTTGTTTTAATGAGGTGGCCTCTCAAACTAGGGGTGATCATTTTAATAATAAGCGATCACTCATCTAAAAGAGAGATGTAGATACATTTTATATTTGCAGCCTCAGTGTTTTTGGATTCCTTCCCAAAAGTACGCAGAATCTTTCAATATTTTTAAGGGAGAGGTAGACCAAGAGGATGAAAAGTTGCCGGGATATGCAGGAATGTAGAGTTAAGTTTAAAATCAGATCAGCCATAATCTTGTTGAATGTTGGAGCAGGCTCAAGAGGATGAGTGGCCTATTCCTGTTCCAAATTCATGTTTTTCAGTGAAATACTAACATACAATGCTGCAGATTTGGTTTTAACAAGAAAACAGAAGTTCCCTTCTCAAAAAGAACAACGATGAAGTTGATTAAGCCAATTGCTCACGTAGAACACAAGGTTTAAAGGTGTTGGAACACATGACACTCAATGAAATACAGTTCCTCTAATCCCAACAGTACTCATACCAGAGTGAATTCCCTTCTCTCTCACTCCTGTAGGGCTTATTTTAATGGTGGTTTCAATTTCTGATGAATTTGATAGTCTCTTCCTTATGATGACTCGATACAACTGAGCTTTGTCTTTCTTAACTTCAAATAAATCCTTCAGGGTTATAACTAAATACTTCTGGTCTGGACCTTTCAAACTAAAACCCTTACACTGAGGTAACCTAGTTCGAAATGATCTACATTCTTCAGGAGTTTTTTCTTGGACATTAGGCTTCAGTCAATTCTGGAAACCAAAAGCTTTCTTCAAACTGTGGGTGCTTCACCAAAGCAGAGTACAATTCCAAACACTTCTGATCTTCCTGTCTTCCTTGGTCCCTCTCTGCACCTTTCCCAGTCATTTAACATAGCTGTATCCCTTGTGTCTTCACTCAAAATACTTCACTATCTATTTTGATATTGTTGACAGATCTGCCAACAGTTTGTCTCTTCATCCATCTGATTAATTTTGGCTGTGAATTGTCAAGAGTCCCTCACTGCCCACTGTGGCACTCTGTAGTTACAGTTTTAGTCACCGAAAATCAATGATTTATCCCAACTCTGTTTCCAGTCAGCCATTCCTCTATCCGTGCAGGCATACTACCCCCAACACCATGATCTCTTAACTCAGGGAAATCACCTTTCATGTAACACCTTCTTAAACATCTTATGACAACTGGAGTGTACGACTTCTGGTTTTCTTTATCCAGCCTGCTTTCGTTCAGCACTGTAATAAATTTGACAGATGTGATTTTGCTCTCACGGTGACTGGGTGGTGTAGGTTTGGAGGGGAGGATTGGACATGGTGACACAGCTGAGAAAAGCAAGAAAAAAATGATTTTCATACTCTCTTGGTTTTATTAATTGTCTGTTGCGTCCATGCCTTGCTACTGACCAATCAGTAATTGAAAGTCTAGTTGAATGAGCTGCATGTGCTGACCAATGGAGTGTGCTGTTCTGGTCACCTGCCAGGGTCCTTTGTCCATGGATCTTCTTGACTGTTGCTTCTTCTTTGGAAGGTTTTCCCCTCACATGGCTCCACCACCACATTCCTCTCATGCAACCGGAATTCCTCATCCAGCTATAACAACAGCAGGGATCAAACAGGAGCAGCTTCACAGTCAGCCCAGTCCCAGCGAAACCCCGTAAGTTCCTTTCTGATGGACGTTCCTTCCAAGGTTAAGCAGTAAAATGAAAATTTTGCATCTGGTTTAGGTTGTTGGTCTTAATTTGGGGGCTTGAGAATGGGAAGAGTGTGATATCACGGCCAGATATGAGCGAGGTTTCGATCTTCACTGCCATGCCTGATAAAGGCTGCCTGAGATATTGGATTGTGTATGGTAAAAACAATCCTGAAACTTTCCTGATGAAGGGCTTTTGCCCAAAACGCCGATTTCGTTGCACTTTGGAAGCTGCCTGAACTGCTGTGCTCTTCCAGCGCCACTAATCCAGATGTTGGATTGTATATTGCTTGCAGCTGGAAAGGAGCTTGCTCCATTGGATTTGTGTTCTCTGGGCTTAGTCTTGCTCTTACAGGAGTTGGGAAGCACAGGTGGAGCTTGGGAGGGGGCTTTTGTGATAAATCTGAATCTCCATTCTTGACTTGTTCTTCCCAAACGTGACTCATATCTTCATTTCAGGAAGCCCCTGATGGTGAAGAAGGAAGATGAGAAGAGGAAGCCTCACATCAAGAAGCCCCTGAATGCCTTCATGTTGTACATGAAGGAGATGCGGGCCAAAGTCGTGGCCGAATGCACACTAAAGGAAAGTGCTGCCATTAACCAGATCCTTGGACGCAAGGCAAGTGAGGGGCTGACTGTGGATTGGATGTTGTCAGTCTCACTGCATGATCACTTCCATGTCATTTGAAGATAGAATCATGGAATTTTAGAGTACAGAAGGAGACCATTCAGCCCAGAGTGTCTGAATCCACTCCTGAAAAAGCTACCCAGGTAGTCCCATTCTCCAGCCCTCTGAATTCATCTCTTTTGAAATTAACTCCAATAGTCTCCCTGATGGTGCATTCCAACTTGTCACAGTGAATAAAGTGAGTTTGTCCTCCTCTAATTCCCAGTCTCTTGCTAATGATATTGAAATTGTGACACAAAATTACTGATATGCTAGCTGGTCATAGTCATTATTTACCCTATCAAAATTGATCACAATTTTGAATATCTCAGTGAGGTCTCCTCTTAATCTTCTCTGCTCCAAGGAGAATAAACCCAATTTCTCTAATCTTTTAATGTATCTAAAATCCCTCATTCATTCATGATATCATTCTATTCAATCTCCTTTGCGCACTCTTCATGTTTCTTTTACCAAAATGCATGACTCCACATTCCTCTGCATTGAAATTCATCTGCCAGATGTCAGACCATTTGGCCAACTTGTCGATGTTCCTCAGAAGCCGTTCAGTGTCATCCTCACAATTCCCTATTCTCCTTAAATTGGTATCATTTGTAAATTTAGAGATTTTGCCTTCAACACCCATCTCCAGATTATTTCTATAAATCATTAAAAGCAAGGGTCCCAAAGCCAATCCCTGGGGAACACCACTTTTAACCTGTCTCCAGACTGGAAAATATCCATCTATACCGACGGTATCTTTTCACCAACTTCTAAACCATGTTGCCAAGGATCCATTCATTCCAAACATTCATAATCTGCTAACCATCCTGCCATATGCTACTATTTCAAATGCTTTCTGAAAGTCAAATATACAACATTTACGGCGCTACTCTCATCCATTTCCTGTCTCACCTTGTCAAAGCACACAAACAAATTCGTCAAACGTGACCGACCCTTGACAAAGCCATGTTGACTTCGAGTACTAACTAGTTTCTCTTTAACTGAATATTACTTTGTCAGTATTATGGCATCTGTCAGTTTTCCCATTATTGACAGCATTAGTTTCCTGGGTTAGCCTTTGTCTGTTTCTAAGGCAACAGTTTTACATTTGCAATCCTCCGGTCCCTCAGGGCCCATCCTGTGTTCAGAGAGGCCTTGAAAGTTTATGATATGGTAGTTCTTCTATACCACAATGGTTGTGTTCTTGTGTAACCTTGCATTGTAGAAAAATTGCACTTTAGAAACAGCGCTTAAAGTGTGGGCAATGTAATTGTGGAATGGCCAACACATGTTTAAAAGTTAATGCTTTAGGAACAGTGTCCCCAATTCAGCAATTGGGTTACAGCGAATTCGCATCAATGAAACATGTGTTATTGCAAAATGACCTGTACCCAGAATTGTGGATGGAGAGGATCGTGACTGTGAGAGGTGCTCTTAGTTTTGCAGTTTTTATTTAGGGCTCAGCTGGATTTACTCACTTCCTTGGGGTAATAGTTGCTGTGTTTATAAGCTTTGCTTTGTTTATGAAACTTTTTTCTAAAAATCAAAAACAAAGCCACTTTAAAAAGGAGGAGAGAGAGTGGGAGAGCGACTGTGTGGCAAGGTCGGAGACTGAACAATTGCATATGCCTCAGTGATCGGCTTTTTACCAAGCAGCTAACTAGCGTAGTTTCGCAGATGTCAGATTGAGAAATTGAACAAGCTATCTGGAGATGAGATTTCACTGAAATAACAAACAAGCAATGCAGTTTCATAATTGACTTAGAGGTCTGATCTCCGGCTTCACGTGCGGCTGTGGAGGTATCAGTGATTTAAAAAGAAAATCACTGCCTGAAACGACAGGATAAGAGGACAACTTTCGGTTTCTTTGAGTCTGATCAGCTAGGCATTTGATTTAAAGTTCATAAACTTCTAAATTTTAATCTGTTTTTAATTGACAAATAGACAAAGATAGGTGAGTCTCATGGAAGAGGTAGTGTTGGGCAAGCAAATGGAGCTAAGGATAGATAAGTCTCCTAGCACTGATGGAATACATCCTGGGTAATAAAAAAGATGGAGAAATAACAAGAGCCCTGGCGGTCATTTTCCAAACTTTGCTGAACTCTGGGATTGGAAAACAGCAAATGTGATGCTACTGTTTAAAAAGGGAAGTAGACAAAAGTTGGTGAATTATAGACTGGTTAGCTTAACCTCTATAGTGGGGAAGATGCTTGAGTCTATTATCAAGGAAGAAATTACATGGCATCTCGATAGAAATTGTCCCATTGGGCAGACGCAGCGTGGGTTTATGAAGGGATGGTCATGCTTAACAAATCTTATGGAATCCTATGTAGACATTATGAGGAAGGTGGACAGCGGTTCCCAGTGGATGTGGTGTACCTAGATTTCCAAAAGACCTTCGACAAGGAGCCGCACAAGAGGCTGCTGCATAGGACAAGGATGCATGGCGTTAGAGGTGAAGCATTTGCACAGATAGAGAATTGGTTGATGAGCAGGATGCAGAGTGAGGATAAATGAGTGCTGTTCTGGCTGGCTATCAGTGACTAGTGGTGTGCCTCAGGGATTGGTATTGGGACCGCAATTATTTACAATTTATAAAGATGATTTGAAAGTGGGGACCACATATAGGGTGTCAAAGTTTGCAGTTGAAACTAAGATGAGTGACAGAACGAAGTGTGCAGAGGACTGTGAAACTTTGCAGAAGAACATAGACACTTTGAGTGGGCAAAGGTCTGGAATACAATGTTAATATATGTGAAGTCATCCATTTTGGGAGGAGTAACAGTGAAAAGGATGTTTATTTGAATGGTAAAAAGTTGCAGCATGCTGCAATGCAGAGGGACCTGGGTGTCCTTGTGCATGAATCACAGAAGGTTGGTCTGCGGGTACAAGTCATTTGAAGGTAAATGGAATTTTGTCCTTCATTGCTAAAGGGATTGGGTTTAAAAGCAGGGAGGTTACATTGCAGCTGTACAGGGTGCTGGTGAGGCCACACCTGGATAATTGTATGTAGTTTTGGTCTCCTTACCTGAGAAAGGATGGACTGGCACTGGAAGAGGTGTAGAGGAGGTTCACTAGGTTGATTCCGGAATTGAGGTTGGTTTATGAGGACAGGCTAAGTAGACTAGGATTACATTAATTGGAAATTAGAAGAATTAGGGGTGGGGGGAGGAATCTTTATAGAAACATATAAAATTATGAAGGGAGTAGATTAGATAGAATTAGAGAGGATGTTTCAACTGACAGGTGAAGCTAGGACAAGAGGGTGTAGCCTCAAGATTAGAGGGAACAGATTTAGGACTGAATTGAGAAGGAACTTCTTTGCCCAGAGGGTTGTAAATCTATGGAATTCCTTGAAGTAGTTGATGGTACTTCAGTAAATGTTTTTAAGCGAAGGTAGATTTTTTTTTGGAACAAGAAGGGAATGGTGAGAGCGTGGGTAAGTGGAGCTGATCAGCCATGGTCTTATTGAATGGCAGAGCATGCTTGCAGGGCCAGGTAGCCTACTCCTGTTCTTATGTTCTTTTGTTATAAATCTGTAATGGAGTATTCCCATCAGCCATGATTGAATGGCAGAGCAGATTCGACAGGCTGAATGGCCTAATTTCTGCTCCTTACTTTAGTAAGGTGTTTGATAAGGTTCCCCATGGTAGATTAATGGAGAAAGTGAAGTCACATGATGTGCAGGGTGTTCTAACGAGGTGGATAAAGAACTGGTTGAGCAACAAGAGACAGAGAGTAGTAGTTGAAGGGAGTTTCTCGAAATGGGGAAAGGTGACCAGTGGTATCCCACAGGGGTCAGTGCTGGGGCCACTGTTGTTTGTGATATACATAAATGATCTGGAAGAGGGCACTGTTGGTATGATCAGTAAGTTTGCAGATGACACGAAGAATGGTGGAGTAGCAGAAAGCATAAGGGATTGTCAAAGAACACAGGAGAATATCGATACATTGGAGAGTTGGGCGGAGAAGAGACAGATGGAGTTCAATCCAGGCAAATGTGAGGTGATGCATTTAGGGAAGTCTAATTCTAGAGTGACCTATATTGTAAACAGAAGAGCCTTGGGAAAGGTTGATGGGCAGAGAGATCTGGGAGTGCAGGTGCATTGTACCCTGAACATTGCTGCACAGGTGGATAGAGTGGTCAAGAAGGCATATGGTATGCTTGCCTTCATTGGACGGGGTATTGAGTATAAGAGCTGGCAAGTCATGTTAAAATTGGACAGGACTTTGGTTCAGCCGCATTTAGAATACTGGTTCTGGTCACCACATTACCAAAAGGATGTGGGTGCTTTGGAGAGGGTGCAGAGAAGGTTTATGAGGATGTTGCCTGGTATGGAAGGTGCTAGCTATGAAGAGGTTGAGTAGGTTAGGTTTATTTTCATTAGGGAAAAAAGGAGATTGAGGGGGGACCTGATTGAAGTTTACAAAATAATGAAGGGTATAGACAAGATGGAGAGAGAAAAGCTTTTTCCCAGGGTGAAGGATTCAATAACGAGAGGTAATACTTTCAAGGTGAGCGGTGGAAGTTTAAGGGGGATACACGCGGCAAGTACTTCACACAGAGGATGGTGGGCATCTAAAATGCGTTGCCAGCAGAGGTGGTAGAGGCAGGCACGGTAGATTCATTTAAGATGCATGAGTAGTTGGGGAGCAGAGGGATACAGATGCTGAGGAATTGGGCGGCAGGTTTGGACAGGAGATTTGGATCGGCACAGGCTTGGAGGGCCGAAGGGCCTGTTCCTGGGCTGTAAATTTTCTTTGTTCTTTGTCCTATACGTTATGATCTTATTAAGGTAAGGACATTTGTTTAGTAATGTTTATACTGTGATCAGTCTCTTGGCTAACTTTTAAATACCAATCCTTAATATTGAGTTATTGCAGAGGAGCATTTTTGAAAAGTAAGACTGTGCTATCCCTGTGTTTTTGAGCCAAGTATGTTGTGTTTTATTTTTAGGTAATTTCTGGGTCTGTGGATTGTTAAAGGGGCAAAAATGCTTTTTAGTATGATGTGGTATTCCTGTCAGATGTGGGGGATCAGGGAGAATTTGAATGCTCCTGGACAATGCCAGAAGTGTGTTTGGTTGCGAATCCAACGGGCAACATGAATTGGTTGAAACAGCAGTTCAAGACCATGAGTAGTTTACAAGAGGAAGGAATTGTGATGGATGGCAGTTTTAGGAAGTTGGAGACACTGAAGATACAGGTAGATAGATGGTTGACAGCTAGGAATGGTACGAGCGGTAACCAGGTAGTGCAGGAGTCTCCTATGGCTATCCCCATCTCGCGCAGATATGCAATTTTGGATATTGTCGGAGGGAATTGTCTCCCAGAGGAGCATAACACTGACCATCATGTTTTTGGTACCATGACTGGCTTGACTGTACATCAGGTTCCAAATGATTGATTGTAACAGGGAAATCTTCAGTCTGAGGCACAGACAGACATTTCTGCGGCTGTCACCAAGACATCAAGATGGCGTGTTGCCTCCCTGGTACCAGAGTCAAGGATGTCTCAGAGAGAGTGCAGAGTATTCTGAAACGGGAGAGTTACCAGCAGGAAGATATTGAGCATGTTGGTACCACTGACATAGGGAGGGAAAGGAATGAGATTCTGCACAGAGAATATAGGAAAGGAGGTAGAATGTTAAAAAAGTCAATCCTTGCGTGTAGTAAGATCTGGACGACCATCAGTGCAACGTGTTAGTGCCAGTAGACTGGATGAATGAGTGGCTAAGGAGCTGATGCTTGGGGCAAGAATTCACATGTTTGGACCTTGGGATCCCTACGTGGGTAGAAATTACTTATAAAAGAGTGACAGGTTACACCTGAATTGGAACGGGACCCAATATTTTTGCAGGGAGATTTGCTATTGCTACTCGGGAGGCTTTAAACTCTTAAACTGGGGGTGTGAAAACCAAAGCGATGGTGAGAAAAGGTTGAGGCTGGTACAACAGATAAAGGGAGAAACTCAAATAGTCAAGGTAGACAAGAGCTTGGCGGCGAATGAGTTAAGACTGATAAATTAAACTGCATTTACTTCAATGCAAGAGGCCTGGCAGCTAAGGTAGATGAACTTTCGGCATGGCTGGGAACATGGGACTGGGATATAATAGTTATTACGGAAATGAGACACAGAGCCGTACAGGACTGGCAGCAAAACATTTTGAGGTATCGAAGCTGTAGGAAGGATAGGAAAGGAGGTAAGAGCGGAAGGAGAGTGGTGTATAATTTGATTTGGTTTATTGTTGTCACATTTACCAAGATATTGTGAAAAGTGTTGATTTGTGTGCTATCCAAGCAGATTGTAGCATACCAGGTGCATCAAGGTAGCAGTAAAAAATGAGGTCTGCAGATGCTGGAGATCACAGCTGAAAATGTGTTGCTAGTTAAAGCACAGCAGGTTAGGCAGCATCTCAGGAATAGGGAATTCGACGTTTCGAGCATAAGCCCTTCATCAGGAATGAAGGGCTTATGCTCGAAACGTTGAATTCCCTATTCCTGAGATGCTGCCTAACCTGCTGTGCTTTAACCAGCAACACATTTTCAGCATCAAGATAGCAGAACAGAATACAGTATTACAGCCAGAGACAAGGTGCAGAGCGAGAAATTAATACTTAACATTTGAGAGGTCTGTTCAAAAGTCAGATTGCAGAGGGGAAGAAGCTGTTCTCGAATCTGTCCATACGTGGATTCAAACTTGTATATCTTCTGCCCAAACAGAGAGGGTGTCAATACATTGGAAGAGGTTATTTTCAGGTAGAGGGATGGTTAGGAAGTGGGAGGCCTTTTAAAAATTAGATAACGAGCATTCAGAGACAAAATGTTTTGGTTAGTGTGAAGGGTAAGGCTGGTACATGTAGGGAATGCTGGATGACAAGAGAAATTTAGGCTCAGCTCAAGAAAAAGGAGGAGGCATATGTCATGTGTAGAGTCGAGTGCATGGTGCTGAAAAAACACAAAGTCAGGCAGCATCCAAGGAGCAGGAGAATCAGCGTTTCGAGCATAAGCTGTTCATCAGGAAGGAGGCTTGTGAGTCAAGGGGGCTGAGAGATCAATGGGAGTGGGTTGGGACTGGGGGGTGTATAGTGGAGGGAGGTAGCTGAGAAGGCGATAGGTAGATGGCGGTGGGGGTGATAGTGATAGGTGGGAAGGAAGATGGACAGGTCAAGAGGCCAGTGCTGAGTTGGAAGGTGTGATCTGGGATAAGGTGGGGGGAAGGGAAATAAAGAAACTGGTAAAATCCACATTGATCATAAGTGGTCGGAGGGCCCCCAAGGTGGAAGATATGGTGTCCTTCCTGCAGGTGTCAGGTGGTGAGGCTTTGGCGATGCAGGAGGCCAAGAACCTGCATGTCCTTGGGGGAGTGGGAGGGGAAGTTAGTGTTTGGCCACGGGACAGTGGGGTTGTTTCATGCGTGTGTCCTGGAGATGTTCTCTGAAGCATTCTGCAAGTAGGTGTTCTGTCTCCCCAATGTAGAGTCCTCACTTTCTCCTAAGATTTCACCAGTTTCCTCATCCCTCTCCCCACCTTATCCCAGATCCATCCTTCTAATTTGACACCGCCCTCTTGACCTGTCCTACCTGTTGCCATCTTCCTTTCTACCTATCCACTCCATCCTCCTCTCTGACCTATCACCTTTATCCCCACCTCCATCTCCCTATCGCCTTATCAGTTACCTTCCCCCAGCTCCCCCCCCCCCCCCCCATTTATCTCTCAGCCCCCTTGGCTCACCAGCCTCTTTACTGATGAAGGGCTTATGCTCAAAACATGCATTCTCCTGCTCCTTGGATGCTGCCTGACCTGTTGTGCTTTTCCAGCACCACATTCTCCATCTCTGATCTCCAACATCCACAGTCCTCACTTCCTCCCATTTGTCAAGTGTAGACGGCTGATCGAGCGAATCCAGAGAGCTGTATAAGAACAGTAGAAGTATACTTAAGAGGGACAGTTAGGAGGGCAAAAAGAATTAGGTTCATTGTCAATGTTTTTCATTGTACACTTTTCACTGTTTTGACAATGTCACCAGCACACAGCGACATCTTCAGTACAAATCTTAAGTACAAAAAAATGGAGAAAATAAAAAAAAGTTGTACTACATTACAGATATGCAGAGTATAAGTAAGGAAAGTAAGAGATAAAGCTAAGAAGGTAGAATTTACCTTTTTCTAGAACAGCTTCCATGTGGTTTAACCAGGCTTCACCAGTGCCCAATCGGTAGTCATCTTGGCTCTGGGCCCATTGGTTGCTCTACCAGTGCTGCCTGGGACTGCTGGCTGCCCCTGCTTCGCTAGGCAGCCGCCCCACCCTGTCCTTGCTCCTTGGCACCTGCCCACCATGTGTCGTTATTCTAGAAGCTGTGAAGAAAAGCCAGGGAACTATAGACTGAGCCTTAGGGTTCGTGGTTGCTCAGTTGTTGGAGGAGAGTCAAAGGACGGAGTTTCCATGCATTTGGAAAGGCGAGGACTGATCAGGGATAGTCAATATTGTTTTGTGCCTGGGAAATAGTGTCCCACTAACCTGATTGAGTTATTTTCAAGAGGTGACAAAGAAGATTAATAAAAGCAGAGCAGTAGACTTTGTCTATATGGACTTCAGCAACGTATTTGACAAGGTTCCGCACAGTAGACTGGTTAATAAGGTGACATCACGTGGGATCCTGAGGGAGCTGATCAATTGGACACAAAATTAGTTTGAAGGTTGGAGACACAGAATGGTGGTACAGGCTTGCGTTTTGGACAGGAGGCCTGTGATCACTGGATCGGTGCTGGGTCCATTGATTTAAATCATTTACTTAATGCTTTGGATGTGAATAGAAGAGGCATGGTTTGCAATTGACACCAATATAGGTAGAGTGGTATACAGTAAAGAAAACGATCTCCGAGTACAATGGGACCTTGGTGAGATGTTCTTTTGAGTACAGGAGTTGGGACATCATGTCATGGCTGTATAGGACATTGGTTAGGCCACTTTTAGAATGCTGTGTACAGTGTTGGTCCCATCCTCCTATAGGAAGGTTGTTAACCTGAGAGTGTGCAGAAAGGAATTATGTAAGGATGTTGCTGGGACTGGAAGGTTTGAGTTACAGAGAAAGGCTGCATGCTGTTTTCCCTGGAATGCCAGTGGTTGAGGGGGGAATGACCAAGGTCTTTTTCCTGGGGTGACACAGGTTTAGGTTGAGAGGGGAAAGATTTAAAAAGAACCTGAGGTGTAACTTGTTCACACAGGTGATGGTGTGTGTATGGAATGAAGTGCCAGAGGAAGTGGTGGAGGCAGGTGCAATTATAACATTTAAAAGGGTATCTGGATGGGAATATGAACAGGTAGGGTTCAGAGGGGTATGGGCCAAATTGTGGCAAATGCAACTTGATCAGATTGGGATGTCTCTTTGGTGCAGATAAGTTCAACCAAAGGGTCTGTTTCCATGTTATATGACTGTATGGATCCACTATTTGCTCCCTTACCTGTCTTTCAGCAATCTATAATGCAATCCATCGGTGCCTGGCAACATGGTGGCTTAGTGGTTAACACTGCAACCCCACAGCACCAGGATTCCCAGGTTCGATTCCAGCCTCGGGTGACTGTCTGTCTGTGTGGAGTTTGCACATTCTCCCTGAGTCTGTGTGGGTTTCCTCTGGGTGCTCCGGTTTCCTCCCATGGTCCAAAAATGTGCAGGTCAGGTGAATTGGCCATGCCAAACTGCCCATAGTGTCAGGTGCATTAGTCAGAGGGAAATGGGTCTGGGTTGGTGTGGACTGGTTGGGTCGAAGGGCCTGTTTCCACACTGTAGGGAATCTAATCTCTACCCAGAGTCCTGGTAGCCTCTTTAGCAACTCTTCTTTATCTATCACGGTATTGCTCAGTTGCTCAACACACACATTGTCAACTGGGCCGTTGTCACCCTTTTCTGATAAAAACAGAAACAAAGTACTCATTCGCTACCTCTGCTGTACCTTTTGTTTCATGGATAAACTTACCCTGTTTGTTCCTTCTGGGCCCACCTCTGTCCTTCACTAACCTTTTAGTATTAATATGTTTGAAACATTTTATGACTTGTTTTAGCACAGCCTGCCATCCTTTTCTTATGCTTGCTCTTAGCACACCTTCTTCCAGCCTTAGCATCTGTCCTGCATTTCAGATACTCTTCCTGATTTCTGTTGTGATTATTATTCCAGAATGTTTCATATGCTTCCTTGCTCTTGCTCCTTTTCTCATCAGTATCCTTTGTTGTCCAGAGTACCCTTGCTTTGAATACACTATTTATTTCTCTTAGGGATGTACCTAGCTTGTACCCTATTCATCTTTCTTTTGAAATTCTCCTGTTTTTCATCATTGTTTCATCCACCAAAATATGTTTCCAATCAACCTTCTCTAGTTGAATGTTTGGATCCCTAAAATCTGTCTTTGTCCAGTCTGGATCTTAATTGTTGACTGATTTTCATCCTTTTCCAACCTAATATTTAATCTTATTATATCCTTATGACTATTTCTTAAAAGCTCTCCCATTCTGATGTTCTCCAAGTAACCTGCCTCATTTCCTTGGACCAGACCCAGAACATCTTTCTCCCTAGTGTTACAGTACAGGGGTAAACCCTCCTACTAATTTTAAACCATGCACACAGAGAAGCTCACTTCGCGCCATCATCTGTTAAATTTCGAGAGGCAAAGAACTGTCCCAGATTTCACTATTTAAAGAAAAAATAATAATTTTATTCTTTAAGTCCAAAAGAGAACATTAAACAAGAACTATTTGCAACTCCTTTCTCTGAAACCTAATTGTACCTCCCACTCGACAATACTGATCCGATAAATTCCCTCTTAAATTTATGACAAATCAGTTCCAAAAACCAGTTGCTGCCTTCGGATGTCAAACTTTCTCTGTCGATTTCTCTAGGTTGGCTTTGGTGTTCTGCTGCACAAATTTCTTGTGGTCAATGACCTTTCAGAGAGCTGTTCTCCCTCTGACTGTTCAAAACATCCGATTTTATACCCCAAAATATCGGATTATTTCGTTGGTTTGATGTCATCCAAAACAGTAAAAATCAAATTCGATTGGATTTTGATATCTGGGGCATAGTTTAAACTGATTGGCCAAATTTGAATTTGTTTTGTACCCTGGTAATGCAGCTCCATCTGTTTGTGTCAATCAAATGTTACACTTTTAAATCTTTCAGCACACTCGGTGCCAGAAATTTCAGCTTCCTTAAAGGTACAGTGCTCGTCTACAACTTCATTACGCGAGTAGGACTGGAAATCTACTGTTCCAGAAAGTTCTCCTGCACGCATTTCAGGGATTTCTCCCTTTCTGTGCCACACATTTTTATTTTCACAGTCTGCCATCGGTTAATTGAAATTACCAACTATTGCAACACTACATGTCATGCACATTTCCATAATCTACCCACAAATGCTGTCTCCTACTGTTTCCCCTCCTTTATTTGAAAGTCTGTGACACACGCCCAGAAAAATCACTGCTTCCTTCCTGTTTCTCACCTCCAACCAAATAGATTCTAATGCAGGAACTGCACCACGTTCAGGAACATAGATACGGTCTTTGACCAAGATTGCGAAACCTCCTCCCTTTTTAAACAACCAGAGTTTTACTTAAAAGCCATGTAATCCAGGATGTTAAGTATCCAGACCTATTCTGGTTTGAGCCAAGTTTCTGTCAATGGTAATATGTTTTATCCCCCTCAAGTAATTTTTACTTCTAGGTTCTCAGTTTTATTCATGAGACTCCATACATTTACATACGCAGAATTTAATCTTGCCCTATTTCTTTCTTGCCAATTGGAAGGTGACCATTTCCTTGTTCACTTACAACATTCAAGTCTTCCCTCATTTATTTTTCCCTGTTCCACATCTTCTCTCGTTGGCTTTCTCTGATACTTGCAAACTTAGGTCCTTGAGTCAATCCACCTCCTGCCTTACAAGATTAAATCCACCCCCACTGCCCTTGTTACTCTCTCAGCCAGATGTTCTGCATATCACTTGCTTTTGTTATTTGATCATTGTTCTTGTGAAATGTTTTGTGACATTTGACTACATTCAAGGTGCTATTTGAATACAAGTTGCTTTGATTGTATTGGGTTACACTTGGGTCAGGATGCTGAACGAAGCTGCTTCTTAAAGTCCCATCTATTCAATGCCTTTCTTGGATTCTGGCTTGGTTGAGATAGGAATGGTGGGAGTTGGTTTTCATTTGTTGGTGAGGAGGAATGAATTGTTCGGTCCCAGGATCTCCTCCTCTGCTTTCCTGCAGGTAAACTCTCATTGTGTCTCCTGACAGTGGCATGCTTTGACAAGAGAGGAGCAGTCAAAATATTATGAACTTGCAAGGAAGGAACGGCAACTCCACTCTCAGCTCTATCCTGGGTGGTCAGCGCGAGACAATTATGTGAGTATCTATGCTGGGTTGTGCGAATGCAGCCTGTGAGATGGGAAGAGATGAGATTTCTGTTAGAGGGGTGTGACAATAACTAAGAGCCCTCACCCCATCCAGTGCCAGCTGGACAGAACTAGGGAAAAGACAAGAAAGGTGAAAGTGAGGACTGCAGATGCTGGAGGTTAGAGTGGTGCTGGAAAAGCACAACAAGTCAGGCAGCATCCTGCTCCTCAGATGCTTCCTGACCTGCTGTGCTTTTCCAGTACCAAAAGACAAGAAAGGCCTGCTGCCTCACCATCTCCTCGCTCTGACAGTGTGATTTCTCTCTCATGTCTCTGTTATCACTGGCTCATGTGGATGATCACAGGGCACTGCACTGCCCTTGGGTTCATATCATGGACATGTACCTTGGTCTCAGTTTTTGCTACGCCCTGCTCACCACAGGCTGTCATCGATTGTGTGTAGATGACTGACTCATTCCCAAGTCTCTGTTTGACAGGGGAAGAGGAAGAAGAGGAAACGAGACAAGCAGCAGCCAGAGACAGACAATCGAGGTGAGTTCTTTGCTTGTTGAAGTGTACAGCGTTCTGTGTTAGTGTCTGTGCACAATTGCAGGTTGATTGTTCAGTTCTGTTATTTGTGTGTGCTTCTGAGGATCTGCTAGCTGTTTGAGCAGCAAGGATCCTACCATCTCTTTTGTCTGTCCTTCTCTGATTTGGGTCATTGTATGTTTGCTGCCTGAACAAATAAGGGTGAATAGTGTGATTGTGTGCACAGAGTAGTTGGGGATGATCCCATGGTTTCCACCACGAGTTCCATGAAGCAGAGTCTGAACCAGTTGATTGCAAAAAAAAACACTCTTGTTGATTTGGAAGCTTCAATGCCTCACCATGTCCCAGAGCTGTAATCACTATAGAATGTAAAAAGCCTGGGAGACCGACTGTGCACAGAAATAAACCGCAAAGGGCATGTGATACAGTAATCTTTTTGACTGATGTTGGTTGACGGGGAAAACCTGGTTTGGACACTGCTGGGAATTTGCTTCCACTTATAATTGTGACCATGAGATCTTTCACATCCACATGACAAGAGAGCTGGGGACTGTGCAATGCTCCCTCAGTACTGACACTCTGACAGTACAGCGCTCCATCAATTCTGTTCCTCCAACACTGGTGGTCCCTCAGTCCTGACTCTGACAGTGCAGAGCTCCCTCTGTACTGACTCCCCCAGCATGCACTGCACCGTTGGTCTAGTTAGTGAACTTCAAATGGAGGAGAGGTTTGTTTTGCTTTGGTTTTCTGTTGACATGTTTTGTACTTCATGAATAAGCAGACAGTGTAACTATGATGTAAAAATATACAATATTGTTTAGTTTTAATGCTTGCGTTTAGAAGCACTAACTCTCTCCTATGCCCCCCCCCCCATGCCTCTCTGTCTCCTCCCTACCTTATGTCTCTCTAACTCCTCTTGTCTCTTTCCTCTTCCTTACCCTTTCTCCCTCTCTCCTCTTCCTTCTTACCCCACCTTATGCATTCAGTTTGTGATGCCCCTTGGTAGTCTGTGCAGGTAACGTCTTCTCTCTCAATCCATTCTTATTCTTCACTTATCAGTCCAAACACGCGATGCCTGGTTTGACTGCTCTTGGTGTTTATTCGCTCTTTTTGGGCTTCCATGCAAGTGACAGGGGCTCAGGAACTGAGCACATTTTAACCCAGTTCACTTGTGCTAGTGGGGCTCATTACCTGGAAAACCAGGAACAGGAAGAGGCCATTCAGACTGTTCTGCTATTCAGTGAGATCATTGTCTGATTTACAATATAGATGTGTGCCTCTTTGCCCCATACTATTAACACCTTCGTTCAATACACATTCAAGCATCCAAAATACTTTGGCATCACTTCCTGTTTGTGAAGAACATTGCAGATTACTCTTGAAATGAAGAGCTGTTGTCTGGTCACACTGCTTAAAGGTTTGGTTTTTAACTTTTAGACTCCTTTCTTCCACTTACACTTGCTGCACCCCTTAATTTTTGGAAAACTTGGATTAATTTGGCCTCAGCCAACTAAATAAATATTCCAAGGTGCACAATATTTTGGAGAGGTGGACAGTATGGGAAAGGGAGTATCCCTGATGGTAAACGATGATATCAAGCACATTAAGGTATGGGTGGAAATTAGGAATCACAAAAGTCAGTGAACACTGCTGTCTGCTGAAATGGTTGGAGCTTGTAATACAAGCCATGTGGGAGACTTCAATCTTTATATGGACAAAGTGAATCAAATTGGCAAGAGTGCTCAACAACATGTCAGTTGTATGTTTTTGTAACAGTTTCTTGGAACAATACATTTGGAACTGACCTGATACAAACCTATATGCGATCAAGTATTCCGTCATGAAGCATGGTGAATTAGTCATATGAAAGCAAAAACTCCTCTGGGAGTCATTGATCATAATACCATTTAAGTTCACCATAAGTTTGAGAGTGACATACACTCAGCATAAAAAACAAGCTTAAACTTGAACACGTTAGATTCTATAGGTATAAGAGAAGAACTGCCTTTGGTTAATTGGGTAAATAGATGAAAAGGCTGAACCAGAACAGTGGTCCCATTTAAAGAAATTATTGAAATGCTCAACACATGGACATTGCATTGAAAAGTGAAAATTCAGCAAAAATCTTTGGCTCACTCAGAAACTTAAGCATTGTGTTCAATTTAAAAAATAAGACTTTAATATTCCAAAAAAATGTAGTTAGCTAGAGGATTGGGTGTGTTTCAGAAACAATCAATGACCTACCAAAAATGAAACAACGAATAAGTTAAATATGAGAATAAACTAGGTAACAGTTTGTAAGTGCTTTAAAGTTTCATGAAAAGGAATAGTACTTAAAGCAGAGATTGGAGAAGTAACTGTGGAAATGAAGAAGTGGTGAACATATTGTGGGCTCTATGGTAGCTCAGTGGTTAGCATTGCTATTTAACAGTGCTAGGGACCTTGGTTTGATTCCACTCTCGGGCGGTGTGTGTGTGTGTATAGTTTCTTCCAGGTGCTCTGGTTTCCTTCCACAGTCACAAAGATGTACAGGTTAAGTGGATTGCCCATTGTATCCAGGGATATGCAGTCGAGGTGGGTTAGCTATGGGAAGTGCAGATTTCCAGGAAAAGGTTTGGGTGGGATGCTCTTTGGAGGGTTGTGTGACCTCAATGACCCTGCTTCCACACTAAGGAATTTACGATCGCACAAGCATATTGTATCTGTCTTTAAGATAGAAAATGCAAGTTTCATTGGAGAAATGGACACGAATCTGGAGGAAAAGAAAGTGGGGAATGCCCGAGAGCTCATGTCAACTGAGAAACAAAATTGCAGAAAGTTGAGACTAAAATTTGACCAATGTTGCTATAGGATTGTAAAAGACAAAACTGCAGAGATTTTGGATCCACTGGCTCCTTTCTCAGATTCAGGAACAGTCCCATTAGATTGGAAAATGGCAAGTATTACATGGCTTTTCAGGAAAGGAGACAGTGTGAAAACATGGAGTTGATGAGTCAGCTGGATATGGGAGTAAAAAATGAGGTCTGCAGATGCTGGAGATCACAGCTGCAAATGTGTTGCTGGTCAAAGCACAGCAGGCCAGGCAGCATCTCAGGAATAGAGAATTCCTGAGATGCTGCCTGGCCTGCTGTGCTTTGACCAGCAACACATTTGCAGCTGAATATGGGACCTGTTTCCCTTCCATTGATTGTTAGGAAAATCCTAGCATCTGTTGTTGAGGAAGTCATCTCAAAGCACTTATAAAAACCTATTATGATTGAAACATCAATGTGATTTTATTTTGGGAAAAAGCTGCTTAATAAATTTCTTGTAATGTTTTGAGCATTTATCTAGTAAAGTAGATGAAGGGGATCAATTGAGATAGTTAACCTGGATTTCTAAGACCCATTTAATAAAGTGCTGCATGAAATGTGAATAGGCACAATGAAGGCTGGTGGAGCTGGGGTACCTCACTTATTATTAGAGGTTTGAATAATGAACAGAAATCAGAGAGTGGGTGTAAATAGGTCATTTTCAAGTTGGCAGGCACTGAATAGTTGAATGCTGCAAGGGTCAGTTCTGGGACCTCAGCTATTTACAGTTTACTCTGTCTCTCAGCGAGAGATTTTACTGTACTATTCTGTGAACTTTAGAAAAATGCAAGGTGATCTTGAAACACAAGATCTTAAAGAGGCTTGGACCAAGTAGACTGAGAGATTGTTTTTGCTGGGTTAGGGAATGATGAGTATGGGGACATAGTCTTGGGATAAGGAGGGGTATCATTTAGGTGGGGATGAGGAGAAATCTTTCCACATGGTTGTGAATCTCTGGAATTCTCTGCCCCAGAGAGTTAATTCACTCTCCGTCTTCGAATACATTTAAGATTGGACAGGTTTTTGGTCTCGGAATCAAGGGATAAAGTGGAGTTGTAGCCTGAGATCAGCCATGATCGTTGAGTGTTTTACCCCGCTCCTATTTCATGTTAATCCAGACAGCACAACATGAGTTTATGCAATCCTGTCCTCAAATTTAATTCTTGCATTCCAAATGTCATTTGAGTAAATCTATACTGCGCTCCCTCCATAGCTAATTCATTCTTGTGAAGGCCTGTGACCCAGACACTGCCATTGCTCCAAGTGTGTTTAGCCAAGACGTTGTACAGTTCAAGCATGACTTCTGGCCTGTTGTATTCCATTTCTGTTCAAATAAAGGCCAGTGTTCCATCATCTTTCTGGTTATATTCTGTATTTGCTCATGATGTTTGCATGACCTTCTTACGTGGTCTGCATTTGGCTGCTCTGAAATCTGTCTACCAGTTTTGTCTGTTCACTTATTGCATCAAATTCACTTATTTCCACTAACAAAACTGAGATTAATGCTAATCATTGTGTCATCTGTCATTTTGTCTTTTCAACTAAATTATTGATAAACAGTGAATAGTTGAGGCTGTAAGACGAATGATTGTGAGGCAGCCCTGGTCACTTGCTGTCATCTGGCAAACTTCCCTTTGTACCCAAACGCTATCTCCTGTTTTGCAGCTACTCTCTGAACCAGGTCAATCCTCAACCTTCAATTCCATAAATTTCAAATGTAACTAATTGTCACTGAAAGTCCATTGCATTCATACACATTCCCCTGTCCACTCCTTCAGTCACTTAGTCAAAATATTCGACAGAAATGAACCTTTTTCCAAATCCGTGCTCGCGCTCTCTGATCAGCTGAACGTTTTTAGTCTGTCAGATTCCCCCCATCCTGAGCAACTCAGTTTCTTGCTGACAAATAGTTGTCAAACTGGTCAGGATTCTATGGTTTTCCTTAGTCACAATCATTAAATAGCACAGAGATATACAGTTTTCCCATCTAAGTTTCCAAAGAAGTGAAGAATGTCATTAGAGTATGGTCCATTTTACTACCTCGAGATAAGACACAGAGGGTGGTCATTTGGCCAATGGAATCATTGCCAACTTTCCATCTGGTTCAGTCAGTCCTGTTCCCCTGCACTATCTTTGTCGTCCTGCAGATTTTGCTTGCTCAAGTACCCAATTTAACATCATCTCCACGGTCACCACCCCTGGCAGAGTCCTGGTCAGAACCAATGGCCACCTTTTTAATTAAAAAGGGTTCTTCCTTGTGTACCGCAGCATCTCTTCCCTCATACTCAAAATTCTGTTCCCGTCCTTGTAATGTGAGCAAATGGGGCCACCTTTTCTTTTTCCCATCTAAACCTGTCATAATCTTTTCACCTCCATACAATCTCCCTTGACCTCACCCAGCCTTGTTATCTTTTAGTTTAAATGCTGAATTGCAAGTCATTTGATTTTGGAGTTGTGCTGTTCTTTTGTGCAATCCTCTCTTCAATATTCTAATTCTGGTGAACTCCTGTTCCTGGCTTGATATTTGTTTCTTTGGGAGGTCGGACAGACTGACCTGATGCAAAATAATTGGCCAACATATTACTACTTCTTTGTTGTTATTGGGAGGATCAATGTTCAAATTTCTCCTGTTTGCAGTATTTTCCAAATTCTGTTTTCCTGTATTGAATTTGGCATTAAAATAAATCAATTTTCTCAACTCATGTTTGTTTTCCAACTTTTACAGTTCTTTACCGAAAGTAAGGATCTGTGCTGTTTTTGAATTTTAAAAATGTTTTAATGTTCTCTCTGACCTATTTGGAGTTGTTCTGTCTTTTTTGGCAACTAAATCTCTTGAGCCATGTGATGATAAAATGTGTTTGCCATAGGAGTTTAAACCCTAATCAGACCTGCCTCCACAACTTGTTGCTCTTGAACTCCACCTACTCCTGTTGACTGTGCTGCTGGGATTCGATTGTCCTCCTGCCTCCACAGCTTGCTGTTTAGGAAGAGATAGGATCACTGTCGGTATGGAATGGGTGACTGTGTGTGAAAGATTTACACTGTGTATGCTTCACATTGCTGTGACATTCTTACTTTCGTCTCTCGTTCTGATACCTTATCTTCCTTCTAGATCTGTCCCTACCAGTGTCCCGCCGGAAACTCAAGTGTGTACAGTACCTGCGGGCAGATGGGAGTTGTGCCCCGCCTGTATCTGCCACCGGCAGTGTCTTGGACTCACCGCCTTCGCCATCCACTCTGCAGCTGCAGCCAGATCCTCCGGTCTCTGAGCAGGCACAGCCCCTCTCACTCAGCACCAAGCTGACTGCCCTGTCCTCCTCCACCTCAGCCGCCACCATTACAGAGAGTAGCTCCTCACCTGCCAGTGCACGACACCTCTCCTACACTGCCATTCCCACTTTCATGTTAACTCCTCCTTCTTCAGTGGAGGCAGCTTCGCATTCCCAACATGCTGTACCCGCTGTGCAGACACAGCCATTGTCTCTGGTGACCAAATCAACGGAGTGATTGTATTTATAGCCTGTGTTTCAGAACTGCAACCTTCCACAGAGACTGACAAATGTTCTTTGGTCAATATTTGACCCAATTTTAAATGGAAACCTGTAAATATGTTTTTTCGTTAATGCAGCTGGAGGGAGGAGCTGAGTCAAGGGAGACATTTCCAAGACAACAGATATCTCTTTTTCTCTCTGTCCATGTTTGAACCACCATTCCATTTGATGTGTTCATTACAATCGGCACAGGTACAGTGTGAACTCTCGCTGCTCTGAGTGTGAGAGTCAGGTTTAATCAGGGTGGGAACAGGACAGTGTACTGAGTGCTTGCAATTTTTTTATACTGTGGCGGATATTAGCCTATTTAAAGACAAGGGGCGATATTGGCCAGGGGCTAGGTGGGAGTGAAGGAAGACCATCTGAGCTAGGATTAAGCAGGAGAGTATTTTATTGAAGTCAGGATAGGGTATCCTAAGAGGGGGGCAGAGGTGGGGTGGGGGAAGATGGTGGTGTGTGTTGGGAGATTATGGAATGTAGTTGGCGAACAGCTTGAGTTCCTGTGCAAGGCTAGTCAGGATTGAAGGAGATGCCAGACTCGAACTAATTTCACCTGAATCTCTGTTGTGGGGAGGGGCGTCACTGGGATAGATGAGACTGTCTCACTTGCTCGCACAATCATGCCACCAGTACCCCCTCGTTCCCTGCCTCCGCCTGAAGGCGAATTCACCTGGTGACCTAATATGCTGGTTCTTGGCCAGGATCAGAGACTTGAGGAGCAGTTCCCTGTGAGGCCGAGGTGAGTTGCTCCTACCAAAGGGAGAATAGCACAACTGAAATTTAATTCTGTGGAAGATGATTCGATTTTGTGCCACAGCTAGCATTTCAGTTTTCTTGCCTTTTAAAAGTAAGCGTTTGATGAGAACGTGGGGTTTTAACAGGAGGCCATTGGGTTTATTGGCAAGAGTCAGTGCTCTGTGTGCTGGCTGAAAGCAAGTCCCGCCTACACGATGTCATGTGAAGGGTGCAGTGTTCTGGAGTCAAATAGCCCAGTTGTCTACTAACAGACTGAAGAATGAGGAGTAGATTCCGTTCCAAGTTGTGGTGAAAGCAGACAACCATCACCTGCCTTACTGGGTACCACATTGACACGAATGGTCACCTCAATTGAAGGCCATGTTGTCTTTTAAATAGCTCAAGGGTGAGAAGGACTTTGTGGAAGAGGTTGCAACAATCCTGAACCTCAGACAAGAGACTTGAACAGTTCTTTAGCTGCACTGTTCAGCTTCTTGTCAGTTGTCAGCCAAACCCCTCTTTCCCATTTTCAACATCCCTTTTTTTTTTCAATTACCTTGTCTTTTTTAAAAAATGTAAAAATATTCTTACATAAATCTTGTACATGAAAGTCTTTTTGTATTTAGGGTTTTTTTTTACAGAACTACAGTTGGCGGCTTTCTGTTGAGAGAAACAGAACCTTCTAGAATGTTTTACATTTTGAAATGTGTGAATAAACTGAACGAATACATGTACATTTTGGGGGGTGGGTGGAAGAAAAATGAAGATTCTCCAAATAAAATTGTTTCCTTTTTGAATCAAATTGTCGGGTGATCCTGAGATCTGCAGGGTAAGTAAATTTTGGGCATTTGGGGGGGTAGGGGTTAAAATTAGAGTGAGAGAGTGTCGACTAGGCAGGATATTATTGGAGCTGGCATTTCAGGGATCAAGGGGAGGGCTTCTAACTAGGGAAAGACTTGACATCAATGGGTAAAATATCAACTACTGTTGCTTCGAAATCAGGGTGAGTGGTAAAAGCTGCAGTCTTTACTGAAGCTCCAACCAAATAACTCATGAGTGAAAGACTGATGGGTTTACACGGTCGTTCCCAAATTAGTTATTGGGCATGTGAAGAGTGTGTTGGGGGAGTGATATCTCCGGGGAAAGATGTATGTGCAGTCAGCCATTGGGTAGCGAGGTATTGATAGGAATGAAAGCATGTGCATCAACCTTTGGTGAAGGAGTGAACAAATTGTACAGGTTCCTGATGGGCCAACAAGCGGGCCCTGTTTACATAGAGAGACAGCAAAGTTCAGAAATGAAACTTTGGGCTGGGGTGTGGTTGTCTGGTGTGAAATGTAGACAGGAACAAATCTTCATCTAATACAAGTTTGGTAAATAGTGGTTTGGATGAAGCAGTGGCCCATGCAGCCACATTCATAGCAATGCCTTGTGCTTGAAGGCTGTAGACAAACACACAATAGGACTAGACTCTGACAGGCTCTTAGGGTGCATTGTCCTTACCTCTGGATCAGGAGACCTGAGTTCAAGTCCCCACTTGTTGCAAGGTGTATAATCACATGTCTGAATGGGCTTATTTGAAAATAGAGGACTGTATTCAGAGGGTCCAGTGGCTTTAATGTACGGAGGAAGTGTTCTGAATATGGAATGCTAGAAAAATCTTTTTTGACCCATTCTGATTTCTCAGCCCTCAAACAACTTTTGAACACAGCCTCACCATTGCTATCTTATTGTGCAGTTTCCTGGGTCCTGTTCTTTCCTGACAGATAAAATGAAGAAAAGGCCCATTGTTGAGTACCTCATCTGTCTGAAGTGGGTGCTCAGAGTGAGTGCAAGCTGTCAGCTCTGAATCTTCCATCTGCAAACTGCTCTTCAGCAAATTCTCAAAGATTACCCAGAACAGGGAGAGGTCCAGCAGAACTGCTTCATGCTGCACGCTCTTTGCCCTTCTACAATTATTGGCTGTGGAAGACTTCCTTGAGGAGCGGACTCGAGCTCTGCTGTCTGATCAAAATAATGGCATGATTAATTTATGAAAATTATGATCTTTTGTCCCTTTATCTCTCCTGTCACCTCTTCCAAAAAACTCCGATGGGAATGATATGACTGGCTTGGAAGACGAGCAAATGTGTGGACAAAGTGCTTTGTGTTTGAGGAAATGTGGAGTGAAGCTGAGTCGGCTCAAAGGGCTAAATGGGCCTACCTTTACTACTATTTTCTGTGAGACCTTGGGTTCGATATTGTCACCAAGCTTCATACACACTGCTGGCTGAATCCGTAGCGATATTCACCTCCGGCTCAGTGAGAAGCTGTAAGATGCAGAGGAGTTCTCCCTTTCAATGTTTCCACCTTTTGCCTCTCCACTCCTCCCAGCACCAGAATACAGCTGAGTACTGCAGTTTGCAAATCTTTGCAGCCTCTGAAGGAAACCAACATCTTCAAGAGTGAAATGTTTCACTTTTTTGATCCTGAGGTGTCAGTACTTTTTGTTCAAGTTCTGTGTATTTTGTAGGAATGAGAGGCAGTCCCATTGAAAGATTCTGGTAGGGTAGGCGTTAGGCGATTGTTCTTGCCAGAGTGGGAATCTTAAACACAAAATATGGGCTGATCATTCAGGACTGAAATGCGATCTGCTGACTTTATTTACTCTGGCTACATGTAATGAAACTCCAGACCCACAGTGATGTGGTTGTCTTTTACTGCTGTTTGACCAATAAATGCTAACCTAGTGTTTTTGGGATCCATGAGGGGGAGGGGGAGTAACCCCAAGTCATGGTCCACATAGGTAGGAATAGGAATGGGAATTTAAGGCAGAAATTCAGGGAGCTACGGTGGAAGTTTAGTGCGAGAACAAAGAGTTGTTATCTCTGCTTTGTTGCCTGTGCTAGAGAGGCGAGGAATAGTGAGAGAGAGCAGTTGAACATGTGGCTACTGAGATGGTGCAGGAGGGAGGGTTTCAGATACCTGGCAGGTCCTCTACAAACAGGATGGTCTACGCCTGAACCAGAGGGGTACCAATATCCCGGGGAGGCAGGGGTGGTGAAATTTGCTAATGCTATTTGAGGTGGGGGGGGGTTAAACTAATTCAGGAGGGGGGGGTGGGAACCTAAATTGTAGTTCCATTGTCCAGGAGGTTGAGAGTGGTGAGGTCAGCAATGAGGTTTCAAGGTCTCAAGTTTTCATGGGCAAGTAGGAAGGTGGATTGAAGTGTGTCGACTTCAACATCAGGCGAATCCGGAATAAAGTGAGTGAACTTGTAGCATGGATTGCTACCTGGGACTTTGATTTTGTGGCTATTTCAGGTACATGGATAGAGCAGGGACAGGAGTGGTTGCTGCGGTTGTGAGATTTCAATTCTCAGTAAGAGCAGAGAAGATGGTAAAAGAGGGGGAAGTGCGGCATTGTTAGTCAAGGACAGTATTATGATGGCAGAAAGGATGTTTGAGGATTTGTCTACCAAGGTCATATGGGCTGAGGTTTGGAGGGTCACCCTGGAAAGGAGAGGTCACCCTGTTCGGGATTTGCATAGGCCTCCGAATAGTTCCAGAGATGTAAAGGACAGCAAAGATGACTCTGGACAGGAGCGAGAGTAACAGGGTAGTTGTTATGAGGGACTTCAACTTCCCCAATATTGACTGGAAATACTTTAGTTCGAGTACTTTAGATGGGTCAGTTTGTGGCCTATGCATGCAGGATGGCTTCCTGACACCGTATGTAGACAAGCCAACAAAGGGCAAGGCCACTCTGGATTTGTTACTGGGTAATGAACGCAGTCGGGTGTTACATTTGGAGGGAGGTGAACACTTTGACGAAAGTGAGCACAATTAGGTTATGTTTACTTTAGCCATGGAAAGGGATTGGTATATAATGCAGGGCAAGAGTTATTGCTGAGCAAAAGGTAATTATAATGTGATTAGGCAAGATTTAAAATGCACAGGATGGGGAAAAAACTGCAGGGATATGCATAATTGAAATGTGGAGCTTATTCAACAGCTACTGCGGGGCCCTTGATAAGTGTGTACCTGTCAGACAGGGAGGAAGTGGTTGAGCGAGGGAGACGTGGTTTACTGAAGAAGTTGAATCTCTAGTCAAGAGGAAGAAGGAGGTTTGTGTTAGGACGAGACATGAAGGCTCAGTTTGGACGCTTGACAGTTAGAAGTTATCTAGGAAAGATTTAAATAGAGCATGAAGAGGAGCCAGGAGGGGACAAGACAACTCATTGGCAGATAGGATCAAGGAAAACACTTAAAGTTTTCTGTAGGTAAATCAGGAATAAAAGAATCACTAGAGAAAGATTAGGGCCATTAAGGACAGTACTGGGAAGTTGTACATGAAGTCCGAGGAGATGGGGAAGCGCTAAATGAATATTTTTCGTCAGTATTCACATTGGAAAAAGACAATATTGTTGAGGAGAATACTGAAATACAGGCTACGAGACAAGACAGGCATGGTGGCACAGCGGCTAGCACTGCTGCCTCACTGTGCCAGGGACCCGGGTTCAATTCCTGACTCAGGCGACTGACTGTGTGGAGTTTGCACATTCTCCCTGTGTCTGCGTGGGTTTCCTCCGGGTGCTCCGGTTTCCTCCCACAGTCCAAAGATGTGCGGGTCAGGTGAATTGGCCATGCTAAATTGCCCATAGTGTTAGGTGAAGGAGTAAATAGGTCTGGGTGTGTTGCTTTTCAGAGGGTCAGTGTGGACTTGTTGGGCCAAAGGGCCTGTTTCCACACTGTAAGTAATCTAATCTAAACAGGATTGAGGTTCATAAAGAGGAAGTGTTAGCAATTCCGCTGACTGTGAAAAAAGATAAATCCCCTGGGCCAGATGGGATTTATCCTACGATTTTCTGGGAAGCCAGGGAGTAGATTGCAGAGCCTTTGGCTTTGATCTGTTCAGAAGGCATATGGTGCGTGAGCTTTTATTGGAAGAGGGATCAAGTTTCAGAGGCACGAAGTTGTGCTGCAGCTGCACAAACTCTTGTGCGGCCGCACTTGGGAGTATTGCGTATGTTTCTGGTCACTGCATTCTAGGAATGATGTGGAAGCTTTGGAGTGGGTTCAGAGGAGATTTACTGGATTGTTGCCTGTTATGGAGGGAAGGTCTTATGAGGAAAGCCTGAGGGACATGAGGCTGTTTTCATTAGAGAGAAGAAGGTTGAGAGGTGACTTAATAGAGACATACAAGATAATCAGAGGGTGAGTTAAGGTGAGAGCCTTTTTGCCAGATGGAGATGGCTAGCATGAAGGGACAGCTTTAAATTGAGGGGTGTTAGATATAAGACAGATGTCAGAGGTAGTCATAGAGATGTACAGCATGGAAACAGACCCTTCGGTCCAACCCATCCATGCCGACCAGATATCCCAACCCAATCTAGTCCCACCTGCCAGCACCCGGCCCATATCCCGCCAAACCCTTCCTATTCATATACCCATCCAAATGCCTCTTAAATGTTGCAATTGTACCAGCCTCCACCACTTCCTCTGGCAGCTCATTCCATACACGTACCACCATTGGGTGAAAAAGTTGCCCCTTAGGTCTCTTTTTATATCTTTACCCTCTCACCCTAAACCTATGCCCTCTAGTTCTGGACTCCCTGACCCCAGGGGAAAGACTTTGCCTATTTATCCTATCCATGCCCCTCATAATTTTGTAAACCTCTATCAGGTCACCCTTCAGCCTCCGACGCTTCAGGGAAAACAGCCCCAGCCAGTTCAGCCTCTCCCCGTAGCTCAGATCCTCCAACCCTGGCCATCATCCTAGTAAATATTTTCTGAATCCTTTCAAGTTTCACAACATCTTTCTGATAGGAAGGAGACCAGAATTGCACGTAATATTCTAAGTGGCCTAACCAATGTCCTGTACAATTGCAACATGACCTCCCAACTCCTGTACTCAATACTCTGACCGATAAAGGAAAGCATACCAAAAGCCTTCTTCACTATCCTATCTACCTGTGACTCCACTTTCAAGGAGCTATGAACCTGCACTCCAAGGTCTCTTTGTTCAGCAACACTCCTTAGGACCTTACCATTAAGTGTATAAGTCCTGCTAAGATTTACTTTCCCAAAATGCAGCACCTCGCATTTATCTGAATTAAACTCCATCTGCCACTTCTCAGCCCATTGGCCCATCTGATCAAGATCCTGTTGTAATCTGAGGTAACCTTCTTTGCTGTCCACTACACCTCCAATTCTGGTGTCATCTGCAAACTTCCTAACTGTACTCTTCTGCTCGCATCCAAATCATTTATGTAAATAACAAAATATAGTGGACCCATCACCGATCCTTGTGGCATTCACTGGTCACAGGTCTCCAGTTTGAAAAACAACCCTCCACCACGACCACCACCTTCTATCTTTGAGCCAGTTTTGTATCCAAATGGCTAGTTCTCCCTGAATTCCGTGAGATCTAACCTTGCTAATCAGTCTCCCATGGGGAACCTTGCAGGTAGTGTCTTTACTCAGAGTAGTAGAGGGTGTGAAATGTTCTGCCTGCAAACACAGCCGCTTTGCCAACTTTAAAGGCACGTAAATGGTCATTGGATAAACGTTTGGATGAAAATGGAATAGTGTGAGATAGATAGACTTCAGATTGGTTCCACAGGCCGGCACAACATTGAGACCCAAAGGGCCTGTACTGCGCTGTAATATTCAATGACTTATGTTCTCGACTGTGACATGTCGAGAACAAATTTGTGAAAGATCATTTAATTAGCTCTACGTAACCCCTCAAACTGCTTGATTGAAATGTTTCACATTTAGATTTTTACTAGTAGGTAAGACTGAAAGTGATTTTTGGATAGCACAGAGAGCTGGAATACTCAAGAAAGTGGTGCTCGAAACACTCTCTACATCCACTTTAGGATTAACACCACCCCAGATGAAAATTTTTGTTGAAATCAACTTCACTGATAACATGCTCATAGTACAATCAATTTGACTATGTTCAGGCACACATGGTGCCTTTTACTTGCAGACAACAGAGCATTTCAGAAAGTGCCTTCATCTTAAATGTGATAAGCTTTAACTCATAAACATTCCTAGGTTGAATCAAGGCAGTGTTCTTGATAGGACATTGGGATGTTCTGGTCAGGTTATCTATCCCCTGTTGTTTTTTCAATGATCATTTTGAAAAATGCAAACAGTTTGCACCCCATATTCCCCACAGTATGACAGCATAATCAAGATATTTTTCATGGAATCATCTGTTGTTAGCTGCTGGGTTTGTCACTGTTTGTTTGGAAACTGTTCATTGTCCTGTACTGTATTTTCTGTGTTAGATAAACTGAATATTGTTTGTAAACAGCTTCAAAAGGTGGCCAAATTTAATTTTGAAACTAAAATGAAACACCCAGGCCCGTATACGTTGATGTTGGAACCTAATTAAGCAAAGTCTTAGTTTTACAAATCAAATCCTTGCCTTGAAATCCCTCCCTCGATCTGGAATCTCCCATCAGGCCAATGACCTCCAAGATTTCTGTGTTGTGCTGGCTCTGTTGTGTGATGCACCCAGATTTGACAAGAACCACAACTGGGGATATAAGACCATAATACATAGGAGTGGAAGTAAGGCCATTCGGCCCATCGAGTCCACTCCGCCATTCAATCATGGCTGATGGGCATTTCAACTCCACTTACCCGCAATCTCCCTGTAGCCCTTAATTCCTTGTGACATCAAGAATTTATCAATCTCTGCCTTGAAGACATTTAGCGTCCCGGCCTCCACTGTACTCCACGGCAATGAATTCCACAGGCCCACCACTCTCTGGCTGAAGAAATGTCTCCACATTTCTGTTCTGAATTGACCCCCTCTAATTTTAAGGCTGTGTCCACGGGTCCTAGTCTCCTCGCCTGATGGAAACAATTTCCTAGCGTCCACCCTTTCCAAGCCATGTATTATCTTGTAAGTTGCTATTAGATCTCCCTTTAATCTTCTAAACTCCAATGAATACAACCCCAGGATCCTCAGCCTTTCCTCGTATGTTAGACCTACCATTCCAGGGATCATCCGTGTGAATCTCCGCTGGACACGCTCCAGTGCCAGTATGTCCTTCCTGAGGTGTGGGGACCAAAACTGGACACAGTACTCCAAATGGGGCCTAACCAGAGCTTTATAAAGTCTCAGTAGCACAACAGTGCTTTTATATTCCAACCCTCTTGAGATAAATGACAACATTGCATTCGCTTTCTTAATCACGGACTCAACCTGCATGTTTACCTTCAGAGAATCCTCGACTAGCACTCCCAGATCCCTTTGTACTTTGGTTTTATGAATTTTCTCACTGTTTAGAAAGTAGTCCATGCTTGTATTCTTTTTTCCAAAGTGCAAGACCTCGCATTTGCTCACATTGAATTCCTTCAGCCATTTCCTGGACCACTCTCCCAACCTGTCTAGATCCTTCTGCAGCCTCCCCACTTCCTCAGTACTACCTGCCTGTCCAACTAACTTCATATCATCTGCAAACTTTGCTAGAATGCCCCTAGTCCCTTCATCCAAATCATTAATATATAATGCGAATAGCTGTGGCCCCAACACTGAACCCTGCGGGACACCGCTCATCCCCGGCCATTCTGAAAAAGAACCTTTTATCCCAACTCTCTGCCTTCTGTCAGACAGCCAATCCTCAATCCATACCAGTAGCTCACCTTGAACACCATGGGCCCTCACCTTGCTCAGCAGCCTCCCGTGTGACACCTTATCAAAGGCCTTTTGGAAGTCTAGATAGACCACATCCACTGGGTTTCCCTGGTCTAACCTACTTGTCACCTCTTCAAAGAATTAATTATGCCTTTGGATATTTTGGTCCAAGGTCTGGAATTTGTTCTCCACTTTTCCATTATTGTATTTCTCCTTCCACTTAGGTCATGATTTTGCACATTTCCTTCTGTGTCTAGGTGTCTTAGTGAGAGTTTTATGGTCTCTCAAGTTTTGGATTCGGGAGGTTTCATCATGTTCAAGGCAGAACAGAGATGTTGTTCCCTTTTGTCTCTCAGCCACTTGGATATAAAGGCAAATATTGTAAAAGAGTTATGAGTTACTCTCTTGTGTCTGCTTTTAATGATTTTTCTGATTGAATCTCTGAATCTGTCCAAGGTTCCCAGTCACTCAACTCAGATAAGATTTTTTCTATTTTTCTTGAATCTCAAGCTCTTGGATCGTGGTTCATGTTTCCCATGTAAATTTCCACATGGCATAGCTTTGCTAACGTACAGCATGATAGTTCTCAAAAATCCTGGGCTTTTCTTTTTCATGGGCTTTGGGTATTGCAGGTAAGGCAAACATTTCTTGTTCATTCTCTAATTCACTTTAACTTGTAACTGCACTTTCAAATGCTCCAGCAGTTCACTCAATTCAATCAAACTACAGTCATTATTGGTTGTTTGGAGTCACATGTTACCTGGATCCGGCAAGAAGGGGAAACGTCCTTGCTGAAAGAGCTTGAGTTCACTAGATGCAGGTTTTACAACTAGGTAAAAACAATGACTGCAGATGCTGGAAACCAGATTCTGGATTAGTGGTGCTGGAAGAGCACAGCAGTTCAGGCAGCATCCGAGGTGCTGCTCCTTCAATGCTGCCTGAACTGCTGTGCTCTTTCTGCACCACTAATCCAGAAGCAGGTTTTACAACTGTCAATGATAGCAATTTTTGAGAAATTTATCGCTCAGGTGCATGATTTTTTTATTTCAAAATATACTTTATTTGTAAAATAATTTGATGGTCTGTACAGTTGGTCATGCCATACATATGTAAACATTTACATAGAGATCAGAATTTATCATTTTTATATACAGGTCTGTACATTTTTCAATCATATGCCCATATATTTAGCTGAGACGGCAGCAGAGCCCAAATGACTGCATGGACCCCTATTCTTCTTTAGGCAGGCAGACGTTACAAAGTGGTCTTCCCCACCGCGCCTTGGCGGCAGCTGCCCCAAGCTTCAGCGCATCCCTCAACACATAGTCCTGGGCTTTGGAATGTGCCAGTCTGCAACACTCAGTCGGGGTCAACTCCTTCAGCTGGAAGACCAACAGGTCTCGGACCGCCCAGAGAGCGTCCTTCACCAAGTTGATGTTTGTCTCGGTGTGTGTCCCGGGGAACAGGCTGCAGAGCACGGAGTCCTGCGTCACGGTGCTGCTCGGAATGAACCTCGACAAACACTACTGCATTCCTCTCCAGACTTCCTCTGCATAGGCACGTTCCAAAAGGAGGTGTGTGACAGTCTCGCTTCCCCCCTGCAGCCACTTCGAGGGCAGCGTGCGGTGCAGCTGAGAGTCCGGGCATGCATAAAGGATCTCACAGGCAGAGCCCCTCTCACCATCAGCCAAGCCATGTCTTGGTGCTTGTTGGAAAGTTCTGGCGATGAGGCATTCTGCCAAATGACTTTGACAGTCTGTTCAGGGAACCACTTAATAGGATCCGTCCTCTCCTTTTCCCAAAGGGTCTCAAGGACACTACGTGCTGACCACTTCCTGATGGACTTGTGGTCAAAGGTGTTTTTCTTCAGTAACTTCTCCACGAACGACAGGTGATATGGAACGGTCCAACTACTCGGAGCGTTCCGCGGCAGCGAGGCCAGGCCCATCCTTCACAACACCAGGGACAGAGAACCTCAGGACGTAGTGACATTTGGTGGTTGCGTACCGGGGATCCACGCACAGCCTGATGCAGCCACACACAAAGGTGGCCATCAGGGTGACAGTGGCATTGGGTGTATTTTTTCACCCGTTGACCAGATCTTTGTACAGTGAGTCCCTTCGGACCCGGTCCATCTTTGATCTCCATATAAACTAGAAGATGGCCTGAGTGACTGCAGCGGCACAGGTTCTGGGAATAGGCCAGACCTGTGCCATGTTTCATAGCAACGACAGTGTTTCACACTTGATGACCAGGTTTTTTCCTGCGATGGAGAGCGACCGTAGCTTCCATCTGCCCAGTTTCTGCCTCACTTTGCTGATACACTCCCCCCAAGACTTGGCGCACGCCCTAGCCCCCCTCCCCCACCCCGAACCAAATACCCAGCACCTTCAGGTGGGGGTCGGTCCGGATGGTGAAGGGGATCAAAGATTGGTTGGCCCAGTTCCCGAAGAGCATTGCCTCGCTCTTGCCTCGGTTTACCTTGACCCCCGAGGCCCGTTTGAACTGGTCACATATACACATGAGTCTGCGCATGGGCAGCGGATCCGAGCAGAAAACGGAGACGTCATCCATGTACAGGGAGGCCTTAACCTGCAGGCCCCCTCTCAGGCTCGCATCCTGCCCGATGGACTCGGCAAATGGCTCTATGCAGCACACAAACCAGGCAGGAAAGAGAGGGCAGCCCTGCCTGACTCCAGATCTGACTGGGAAGCTATCTGATTCCCACCCATTGATTGAGACTGCACTGACAATGTTGATGTGGAGCAGTCTGATCCAATTGCAGATTCCCTCCCCAAAGCCCATTTTGGAGAGAACATCTCTCATATACCTGTGTGATATCCTGTCAAAGGCTTTCTCCTGGTCCAGGCTGACCAGGCAGGTGTCCAACCCTCTGTCCTGCACGTAGGCGATCGTATCCCTGCGGAGTGCAAGACTCTCAGTAATCTTCCGGCCCAGTACAGCACAGGTTTGGTCAGGGTGGATCATCGACCCCAGAGCAGACCTAAACCGGTTGGCGATTAATTCTGACAGAACTTTGTAATCCGCATTCAAGAGTGAGATTGGTCTCCAATTTTTGAGTTCCACCCTCTTCCCCCTGCCGCGTGTAGATGAGGGTGATGATGCCTTTCCTCATGGATTCACTCATGGTACCTGCCCAAAGCATACTGATATACACCTCCTGCAGGTCCTGGCCAATCAAGTCCCACAGAGCAGAATAGAGCTCGACCGGTAAGACGTCGCTTCCGGGAAGTTTTCGAAGGACTCGAGGGCCTTGGTCAGTTGGTCCAGAGATAGGGGCTGGTCCAGCCTCTCGTGTGTATAAGACCTCCATGATAGAGGACAGGAACGACTGGAAGGCCGTGCTGTTGGTCGCCTTTGCGTCATACAGACTGGCATAGAAGGATGATAAGTAAATAAGTTAAAGGTTTGTTTTCAGATGTTCTTTTACCATACGAGGTAATATCATCAGTTAGATTCTCTGGTGGAACACTTTTACTTTGTTATAACTCAAATTTAATTCCAATGACTGCAATAGTGAGATTTGTGTTTTTTTGCAATTAAAAAAAACAGAGGTTTTTAATTACTAAGAGAATTGAGGATGAGTGGAGGAGAAGCAGGAAAGTGGAGGAGAAGCAGGAAAGTGGAGTTGAGGATTATGAGATAACTCTATAGAGGCCAATCTCCCATCATCAGGTCACGTGGAGCATCCTTGACACTGAGGGCTCCTCAAGGACGTTGATTGGTCGTCTGGATCATTACGTCACAACTCACCATAATGGATCAGACACGCCTCAAGTCCAGTATGTTATGGAGAAAGACGATATAAAGCACCTTATTCAAGATTCACTTCAACTGGGACACAACTAAGATTCAACAAAACCCGTTTTACTTTTGCTACACAATTAACATACAACAGAAAGAACAACTGGTGTCACCTCATTTAAATACTCACACGTCAGCGCGCCGTGCGACCGCCACGGAGTAACGTCATCACGCCTTGCGTGGCGCCTGCTTGTGACGTGAGCACGCCGTGCGACAGCCATGGAGCAACGTCATCACGCCTTGCGTGGCTCCTGCTTGTGACGTGAGCACGCCGTGCGGACCGGGCGGGCGGGTACTCGCCGGGCGGGGATGGCGAAGAGGCGGATCCTGAAGGTAAGCGGCACCGGGGCCCGTCCCAAACACAAAGCCCGCGAACGGCAACTTCCTCCGGCCCTCGGGCAGGAAGGAAGGCGCGATCAGGAGCATGTTTATAGATGGGCGCTTCCACAGCGCGGGCCGCTTTCCGGTTACGTTCAGTGTCAGCCCAGAGGAGACGGCGCAGGCCGCACCACCACCCCCCCATCCCCCCCCCCGCCCAATCCCCCCCCCCC